>NW_010100354.1:0-23566 GCF_000699245.1 Pterocles gutturalis
TTCTTGATAATATTTGCCTTTTTTCCTCATGTTTTTTCTAGACATTCTGATCATCTGCCAATGTCTTCCAAACTCATGATACCTCTTATTTCTTAAAGAGACAAAGATAAACATAAACACTTATTTTCAAGTACTTTATTGCATATATAAATCTATGTTACCAGTAATATTTAATTAAATATAATTCCTCTCTCTGTCTACACCACTTTCAAGACTGAGGCTAAGGAGAGAATCCTTGTCAGTTTTCATACAAATATAGATTATATCATTAGTTTCTCAAAACAAACAAAACAGCCTGAGTATATTTACTTTCTGTCTAAATCCCTCCAAAGCAGTTTCAAGTAGTGATATTTAATGCTGTGCTGTTGCAATTGCTGTTTGTTCATACTGGTCTTTACACAATAGACTACAGGATTTTAGCCTGCCTTCTAGTAGGAAAGGGAATTTCTGCGTGGAGAATAAGAGACGGAGGATCTGACTCCATAATCTTCTCTTTTTACTTTTTTTTTTTTTTGTCAGAAAACAGAAATGAGCTAAGACTAAGATAGCAAGTAAAATTCCACTCTTATAATACAGTTTCATAAATTTTGTGGAGGATGCTCTAATCCGAAGAGAGGAGCACTAGAAATAGATAGATACTGAAATTTTATGCAGATGTGAAGAGTTGCTACAATACAGCAGTGAATTAAGTTACCTCTGAATACTTTTCATACAAGCATGCTGAGTCTCTAAGCACATTTAGGATCCTCCATCATGAAATGCACTACATAAAAGTAAATTTATACTAATATCTAGGCAGTATCAAAGTTATTCCATAAACTGCAAAGTGTCATGTGAAGTAGAGTAAGAAATTAATAACTGTGTGCCACAAAGCTTTTTGCATACAAGTAGTTTATGACAAATATTTTACATAACATGCTTCATCCAAGAAAGAGTCAATTTGTATACATAAACACAGACATATATTTGCACATACTGCAAACAGTGGCACTGAAACACAGGCATATTGGAAATAACTGTCTGAAAAAGTAAACTATCTACCAGCCCCTTTTCATTCCTGGATGGAATGCCTAATTAATTTTTTAAAAGGTAAGAAGCACAATAGTATAGAATAGCCCAGCCCTGTTTAATAATTCTCCAGCTGATTTTCAAGGAGTTAATTTTCGGGGTGATAAATAGAAGTCAAACCAATAGAAACACTGGTTTTTTGATTTGTGCATGCAGAAAGAATTTTTTCAAATGGACCTTCTGGAACAAACCTTGCTTTTCTCTCAAGTCTGGTCCTACCATTCAGATTCACCCACACTTTAGAAAGCACAGTTTCTCTCTCTAGTGAGGGGTGAGAAGAAAATACTCCAGAGAGCAACATTACTTACTGAGGACTAATCCAAGACAACCAAATATGATCCTTTTTATCAAAATCTTCATACGGCTACACTCACTGGATTTGTCCTACATTTTTCAAAGGGAGGCCGGAAAGCAAAGAAATGTCCCATTGATGTGTAGTTGTGAAAGTGTGATGACAACTCACCACCACGTTTCAGCAAGGAACTGAAGTGGGCATGTCAAGACAAGGATAGGTCAAGAGACTTCCCAGCTGGTTTCCTCCCACATCAGTGGATTTAGCCTAAATAAAAGCGCTTCTCCTCTCTAACACCATACAAGTTCCATGTGGTAGGCCAAGGAGAGGACATAAACTTGTACTGCCCATTAGCTACATGCAGCCCAACAGTCAGTTTTCAGAGAGACAAATAAGTGTGTAAATGTTAAACAACCTAACAAATTGTAACAGTTCACCTCATCATTTGTCTATAGGCTTTAGAAAAAGGCAACTGCAGTATTAAAATGTCAAGAGGTTTGTTGTTATTAACAAGGCCAAAAATAGAGCTTTTAAGAATGTGAAAAATGAGGGCAGCAGAATTTAATAGGATCTCTGATGACCTGAAAAAAACACATTTACGGTGCTTTTCCTGTGTACTAAAACAAGCCAAAATAAAGCTAATTTATCTCCAAAACAGCAAATTGCTTTTTAGTAAATGGCCCACGAGGGGGCAATAAAAACACTACAGAATCTTTGATACGGTAAATAATTAAGAGACTGCTCAAAACCTTGGTAGAAAGTCCCCATTGCCTGCAAATTACAAAATCTCAAGGGTACTCCCGCAGAAAAGGAAATGTACAGGAACACAGGAAATGACTCACGTGCCAAGTCCAACACAATAACATTAAATATTAAATATTAAGTAACAGCGAGCCCCAAAGGAATGGAACTTTACATCATGATCTCATTTACGCTCTATATCATGGGGACTTATGCGTGTTAATGGTTTAAGTGATAAATTAAAATGAAAAAAACAACAGTGTAATAATTTAAAATAGGAAGTACATTAATAGGTTATCTATATGATAATGACCTCTTAAATTGACCAATTAAGTCATAAAAGACAAAATTAGGTATCATAATTAAGTGTTCCATAAGCCATTGTCTAATAAATACTCAACATTTTCCCTTCATTTGATAAAATTTTAAAGACAGTACGCCCATACTAAAATATTTTTATTTCAGTGAGCTACAGTAACTCCTGAGCAAAAGCTGTTTAGATTCCCAAAGCACTGTGGTGATTTTCACCAGAGCCACCCTTGCTTTTCATAATCCAAGACTGGTGCTGCTCTAAATGTTTCAAATAATATCTCCCTCCCAACTGCAACAGCAAAGCCAAGTACCCAGTCCTGCATATAAAATGCCAATACTGTTCTCCTGAGCTCTGCTTATTTTTATTGGAGATTAGCTAGACTCAAAAATAATCATAAACACAAATCAACGAAAATCATGTCATAAAAAAATGAGGCAACATACAATGTGCATGAACAGAAACAGATTTCCACAAAGTCAGCTACCCTACACTGTAAATGCAAAATAATATTTTGAGTTATTCTGAAAATCAAATAAATATAACAAAGTATAACCAGCTTTACTAGATTAGTCTATATGAAAACAGAACACCAAAATAATTTTATTACTACATCCATTCCAGACAATGATCCTTTTCCTTTTTTCTTATTTCCTTCACTATTACACTCATTACAGCTCTTCACACTACAAACAACTTAATGTAAATTATGAATAAACCTTTTAAATAACAGACATTACACTAACCTAGTATCTTGATACAGCACTGCATATTTACACCTACACAAGGCAAAGGCCGAAAGGTGTTCATACATTTATGACTGCTGGAATGTTGCAGCCCTGTTAGTATTTAAGGTTTCAGCAGCTGCTGGAAGTCCACTTTATACCAAAGCGCACGCTGATCTTCTTGTGTGAACAAGTATTGCTCTGTGACTAATTTAAAGCTGGAGACCCTTTGACCACTTGTAACTAAGCCATGCTTGAACATTGGTCACGAATTGTGGAAAACTATTGTTCTCAGAAGGCCTTGGCTTGTTAAAGAGTCCGAGATGAGTACATATGTGTGCTGTTCTAACTCTTTTCAGATGATGACAGTGTGCTTGGCACTATAGAAAACCTAGAGCTGAAAGGAACCATGTCAAGAGGCATATAAAAGCCAGATATGGGGGGGGCAGCAGTTACATGTGCTGGCTAATCTTATCACAAGTTTAGGGTGAAGTCTGATAAACAAACATAATGATTTTAGGGGAATAGGAAGGTGGTATGTTAGAGAAATCAATAATTAATAATGTCCCTTTGGCAAACTGGAATTGATGGACTTGACAGAAATATTTAGCAGAAGCACTCTGAAACAGGAACTAAAGAATCAGAACAAGAAAACAATTTGAAGCACAGGAAAGATGATGACAAATATAAAAATGGGATGAGGAGAAAGCAGTAATATGTTCTGTTATGCACACTGCTTGAAAAAGAAAGCCAGGAGCTTCATTTTTCCTAAGTAGGTCCAAAACCATCCAAAATGATCTGAAAACATAAACCACATTTTCAATCTGATTTGGGACAGTGATCCCATATGACTTTCAGGAAAAAAAAAAAAAAAAAAAATTATCTGAAAATATAAATCACATTTTCAAACTGATTTAGGAGAGTGATCCCATATGACTTTCAGAAAAAAGAAAAAAAAAATTACGAGGAAGTGCAATAATATCCCTAAAACCCTCTAAATCTCTCCCTGCTCTTGCAGGACTTTCTAATTAAAACATTATACATTGCTCACAAAGCAACATCATTTACAGACTGCAAACAAATTTGAATCTTAATATCCCTAAAACCCCCTAAATCTCTCCCTGCTCTTGCAGGACATTCTAATTAAAGCATTAAATTAAAGCATTATACATTGCTCACAAAGCAACACCATTTACAGACTGCAAACAAATTTGAATCTAATTGTCAAGGGAGATGAGCTCTATCTGTATGTGTTTGCACATCTGTATTTGACACACTAGGGCTTCTAAGTCACCTATGTTAAAACCCCCTAAATCTCTCCCTGCTCTTGCAGGACATTCTAATTAAAGCATTAAATTAAAGCATTATACATTGCTCACAAAGCAACACCATTTACAGACTGCAAACAAATTTGAATCTAATTGTCAAGGGAGATGAGCTCTATCTGTATGTGTTTGCACATCTGTATTTGACACACTAGGGCTTCTAAGTCACCTATGTCATAAGCCTTGTAGCACAGGCTGGGGTCAGCTGGTTAGAAAGCAACTAAGCAGAAAAGGACCTTGAAGTCCTAGTGGGAGGCAAGTTGGCCACGAGCCAGCAATGTGCCCTCATGACAAAGAACGCCAACGGTATCCTGGGCTGCATCAGGTAGAGCATTGCCAGCAGGTCAAGCGAGGTGATCCTGCCCCTCTGCTCAGCACTGGTGAGGCCACACCTGGAGTACTGTGTCCAGTGCTGCGCTCCTTATTACAAGAGAGACATAGACAGACAGGAGAGAGTCCAGAGGAGGGCTGTGAAGGTAATGAAGAGACTGGAGCATCTTTCTGAAGAGGAGAGGCTGAGAGAGCTGGGACTGCTCAGCTTGGAGAAGAGAGGCTGAAAAGGAAACCTTATTGCTGTCCACAGCTACCTGATCAGAGAGGATGAAGCCAGACTTCACAGAGGTGAACAGTGATGGGGGAGAGGCAACAGACACAAGCTGAAACGTAAGAAACTTGTATTGGACACAAAGAAAACAAAAATCCCAGGAGGGTGGTCAAATGCTGGAACATCCACCAGGGAGACTGTGGGATGTCTATTTTTGGAAGTATTCAAGACTTAAATATATGTAACCCTGATTAGGCAACTTGATATAATTACCCCTGCTTTAAGCAGGCAGGTGGACTAGATTGCCTCTGGAGGTCCCTTTCAACCTGAATTGCTCTCTGATTCTACTTATTTCTTATGTCTCTGCACTTTCATTAGCAAGATATTTTAAAAATTTAAGGGAAAATAACTGACCAAAAGAACCCCCAAGCTGTAATATGAAAAAAAAAAAAACAAAAACAAAAAACAAAAAACAAAAAAAACAAAACCCACAACTTTATGGCAAAATAGCTAGACATCTTTGGCACATTTTGTGTCATTACCTGGGCTAACAGTGTCTGTTTAATTATTTTATTTTAATTACTATTTTAATAAATAAACCACAGTAAAATGCATAGCACATAGGGGCCATACTTTGAAAACAGCCCTTCTTTGCGCTGGAAGTTTTCCAGGTGGCCACAGCTCTTTGTGTACAGGTACACATTTATCAGCCATCCATCACAATGACCTAATGAGGGGCATTCATTTATGCAAAATTGTATTCTGGAGATGATGAAAAATAGAAATCTGGTTAAAACAGGTCTGAATTTTGACTTCATAGCCTTCTCTCTACATTTTTTCTAAGAAATTGCACAATATCAAGGAGATAATGAAGAGGGTGCCATTTACAATTGACCAGCATTTGATAACACAAGCTTCTGTTCACTTTCTGATTATGGCATTCTCTAACTTACACTGAAAGTTAAATAATTGTAGCTTCTCATCCTGGGGAAATTCCTTTGGCAGTAGTTATAGAAGATGCCAGAGTCTGTAACATAAAACTTCACATGGGCTTCTGCTACTGTGTCAAAATACGGGAAAAACTTTGAATATTTATTATGAATCAATACAGTACTGATATAACAGTTATTGTAGTGTTTTATGTAGTTTTTTAGCATATTGTAAGAGAAAAGAACACTCATAGCAGAAGTGGAACTCCAAAAAACCTTAATTTTAATTTACCTAGGTTCCAGAGAAAAAAATATTTGCAACATCAAGCGCATTTATTTTAACATAACTTTTATAGTCTACTGAGGGCACTACAGTCCATCATCTGACTGTAGTCCAGAATATATTCTTCTTTTTGTATAAGCACTGTCAGACAAAGATTTTAAACCTACTGTTATGGAATTTTTTTTTAAAGGACAACTAGGAATTATAAAGTACAGGGGGGCTGAATTAAAAATCCAGCTGTCCTTATGAATAGTAATACTGTTTTAATTAAAGGCCAAACCATCTCTATTTCTTCTGCAGTGAGAAATTATTATGTGAAGGTGTCACGACACTATATAACAGCGTCACAATGTTGAAACTTTCATCTCTTTTTGATGGGTGATCATGTAATTACAAAGGATGTGAAACACAACATCAGAATAGAACAGTAACCTAAATTTAAATACTTCCTGATAATTTTGTGACACAATTTGTGCTGCAAAACCAGCCTTGCTAAGGGTACAATGGGTCCATTAAAAGGGAGACAGCTTAGTTTTTATTTTAAGGTATTTGAAATCCTCGCATGTCTGTGAAACATGACGACAAATATTACTATTTGGTTAGCCAGGATATGGAGATGGCTGAGGTACTCAATGACTTTTTTGCCTCAGTCTTCACTGGCAATTGCTCAAACCACACCACCCAAGTCTCAGAGGAAAAGTCAGGGACTGGGAGAATTAAGAACTGTACACTATACACGAAGATCAGGCTCAAGACCATCTGAGGAACCTGAAGTAGCACAAGTCCATGGGACCTGATAAGATACATCCGCAGGTCCCGAGGGGACTGGCAGATGAAGTTGCTAAGCCACTATATTTGAGAAGTCATGGCAGTCTGGTGAAGTTCCCACTGACTGGAAAAGGGGAAACATAACCCCCATTATTAAAGAGGGGAAAAAAGGAAGACCCAGGGGACTACAGGTGGGTCAGTCTCTCCTCTGTGCCTGGCAAGACCATGGAGAAGATCTTCCTGGAAACTATGCTAAGGCACATGGAAATCTAGGAGGTGACTGGTGACAGCAAACATGGCTTCACCAAGGGTAAATCATGCCTGACAAATTTGGTGGCCTTCTACAATGGGGCTACAGCATTGATGGATAAGGGAAGAGCAACTGATGTTGGACTTGTGCAAAGTGTTTGACACTGTCCCACACAGTATCCTTGTCTCTAAATTGGAGAGACATGGATTTGATGGATAGAAAGCCAACCGTATCCCAGGCTGCATCAAAAGAGGTGTGACCAGCGGGTTGAGGGAGGTGATTCTACCCCTCTGCTCCACTCTCATGAGACCCCATCTTCAGTACTGTGTCCAGCTCTGGAGTACAGAGCACAGGAAAGACTGGGAGCTGTTGGAGCAGGCCCAGAGGAGGACCATGAAGGTGGCCAGAGGGCTGGAGCACCTGCCATATGAGGACAAGCTGAGAGAGCTGGGGTTGTTCAGCCTGGAGAAGAGAAGGCTCCAGGGACACCTTAGAGCAGCGTTCCACTACCTGAAGGGGGCCTGCAAGAAAGCTGGAGATGGACTTTTTACAAGGACATGTAGTGATAGGACAAGGGGTCATGGTTTCCCAAAATTAGAAAACATATACAAAATATACCACAAAACTCGCAAGAAATAGAAACTAAATCATATGCACATAAATACACACATATACACACAGAAATTCTAGCTAAAAATAATTAATGAAAAATACGCCTAAAAGATACAGAAGAAATGGAAATGCACCTTTTTTTTCCTATTCTTCAGAGAATAAAATGGCTAAATTATAAATATTTGTATTCTGTGTGTAATATTGTTAATCTATAGACACTAAATTTATTTCCTTCCTGATCCCCTTGCTAAAAAAGGTCCTAAGCATTAATATGCATTTTTACCATCTCTTCAGAAGAAGTTCATGAACAATGTAGGTACCTGTGTACACTGAATTTTTTTATTCCTTCTGGACTCTGATGAACAAGTATAAAATACATGTAAATGAGGAAGGAAAGCAGCCAGGGTTTCTCTGTGTTCCACTGGGAACATAAAGAACATGCTGCTGGTGATATTTCTGCTGTTGCATTTAGTGCCAACAAATCTCCAAAGAATTTTTATTTCACAACAGCAAACTATTACAAACTACAGTTAATGCACTCTGCATAATAGTACTTCTAAATTCATACAAGGTTCCTTTCTGCTTTCTCAGACTAAGCACCTAAAGACTCCAAAGAAAGGCAGGGAGAAATAACTGATGCATACATTAGAAAATACATAACTACAAAGCCTTAGTCTGTAGAATTTCTAAGCTTTTTAATATTCTACTTTACTGACAGTACAAGGTATTTTACAAGCTTTGAGGCCAACAAGTCCAATGGACAGAATAATGTGTTGGCTAATATAAGTGTATTAGAAACATGTTTTGTCTAGTAATGAGATGGTAAGAAAATGTATTAAAAAAGAAGACAAGAGAGAAGGAGTGAGAAAGAGAGAAGGAAATAGTAAAAAGTTGTTATACCTAATATATCACATATGTAAAGGTCAGCTCACAAAAAGAAAAAGTTTTCTCCCTTTGCTTGGCAGAAGTAACGACTTTCTAACTAGCAAACTTAATACCTAATATCTGCTGACTTCTCTGAGAGCAGAGAAAGGCTCAGAGAAAAAATTAATATCCATGGAAGAAGAAGACATGAGGCACAAGGAAGTTTAAACCACAGGAAAATGGGTCTACTGCATGCGTCCTTCTGTTAAGGAAAACAAATTTGACATATGATTGTTGCTTCTTGGTAAACTCGCTGGTGCCTACATTGATTTTTTTGAAGCTTTTGACTGTCTTAACCTGTTCCAGAACTGATTAATTAATTCACAGAATGGCTGAGGTTGGACATGACCTCCAGAGAGGTCATCTGGTTCAACCCCCATCTACAACAGGGCCACCTAGAGCTGGTTGCCCAGGACCATGTCCAGATGGTTTTTAACATCTCCAAGGAAATCCCCACAACCTCGCTGGGCAAACTGTGCCACTTATCGCTCAACATCACAGTAAAAAGTGTTTCCTGATGTTCAGAGGGAAACTCCTGTGTTTCAGTTTGTACCCATTGCCTCTTCTTTTGTCACTTGGCATCACTGAAAAGAGCCTGGCTCCATGCTCTTTGCACCTTCCCTTCAAGTACTTGTGCACGTTGATAAGATTCCCCCCTGAGCCTTCTCTTCTCCAGGCAGAACGGTCCAAGCTCTCTCAGCTTTTCCATAGAGATACTCCACTTCACGGCCCTTCATTGTATCCCTTCAGTATGTCCATGTCTCTCTTGTACTGGGGAGACCGGAACTGGACACAGCACTCCAAATGGTGTGACCTCACCAAAGCTGAGTAGAGGGGAAGGATCATCTCCCTCGACCTGCTGGCAATGTTTTGCCTAGTGCAGCCCAGGATGCCATTGGTCTTCTTTGCTGCAAGGGGCCTTTGCTGGCTTATGTTCAACCTGGTGTCCACCAGGACCCACAGGTCCTTTTCTGCCAAGCTGCTTTCCAGCTGGGTGGCTCTCAACATATGTTGGTGCTTGGGGTTGTTCCTTCCTAGTTGTAGGACTTTGCATTTCTACTTATTGAACTTCATGAGGTTCCTATTAGCCCATTCCTCCAGCCTTTTGAGGCCCCTATAGATGCCAGCATGATCCTCTCAGCCATTCTTCCTGGTTTTGTGTCATCAGCAAATTTGCTAAAGGTGAACTCAGTTTTGACCTCTAGGGTACGATGTTAGTTACTGGTCTCCAACTAGATGTTGTGTTGCTGATCACCACCCTCTGGGCCTGGCTGTTCAGCCAGTTTTCGATCCATCTCACTGTCTGTTTCTCCAGCCCATACATCAACAGCTTGTCTAGGAGGCTCTTACAGGCGCACTATAGAAAGCCTCACCTAAGTAAACAACAGCCACTGCATTCCCCTCATCTACCAAGCCATTAGAAGGTTCCTAAGATTTCATCACTGAAGTTATCAGATTGTTCAAGCATGACTTTCCCTTTGTGAATCCATGCTGACTACTCCTGATCACCTTCATGTCCTTCATGTGCTTGGAAATAGTTTCCAGGATTATTTTTCTATCCCCTACTCAGGGATTGAGCTGAGACAGCCTGGATTGTAATTCCCTGGGTCCTTCTTGCCCTTTTTGAAGACAGGGGTGACATTTGCTTTCCTTCAGACCCCAGACACATTTCCCAATCACCATGATTATTCAATTACAATCAGAAGTGATCTCACAACGACATCAGCCAGCTCCATTAGTATTAGTGGGTCCCATGGACATATGTATGTCCAGTTTGCTCAATTATTCTCTCACCTAAATTAAGTAGTTTGCTTAAGTATTCTCTAATTTGATCACATTTCACTAAGGATACACCTTCCTTGTTCCAGACTTTCCTTCTCTTCTCTGGGTCCTTGAATTTCTGAAGGCCACTCTTACTAATAAAGACTGAGACGAAGACAGCATTCAGCTTCTGGTCTTGAGGAATTCTGTGTTTGAGGAATTATACTTCTAAGATTATATTTATATAAAAAAATCCATCAGTAGTAATCTCAATATGGATTCCTATGCTTCTTCACTTGCTATTGGTTGCTTGTGCATTATAATAAGTATTGGCCCTATAATCTCACGCTTGGAATATGCCCATATCACTTTATTTTTCTAATTCACATTTCTTATTTACAAGATTAAACACAGTGCACACCCTTGACAGTGAGCAAAGAGACAGTTGGCTAAAGAATAATTTTGGCATCTTAATTCGTGTTGAAGGACTTTCTTTAGGTGCATTCTTTTTTTTTTTTCTTTTTTCTTTTTTTTCTTTTTTTTTTTTTTGTGATAATACAAAGGGTCAAGGAAGACTATGCTTTTCTTTTAAGCTCTTCAGTTAATGCCTAAAATCTGTTTGAAGGACTCCACTCCTATGAATATAACCCATTTAACAACTTTTGCTTGGTCTGTCGTTGTCACACAGTTATGCTGCTCACTTTGAAAGTTCACTTTTACAGAGATGATGTGAAAAGGAATGTAAAAATTAACTGAATGACAAGAAGAAATAAACCTGGGAAAATAAGGTGAAACACCAGTTGGAAACTATGCAGCTGCTAACATTCTGTACTTCTGCTTTCCTTAAATATGCTCAATAACTGTGAAATAACAGTGGGAGTGGCAGTGGAAGTTATAATATACTGGTAGATGATTTGATTTGCTGACTTATCAAAGAATAGTGAACTGCATGCTTTACCTATCCAAACAGTTTGGTGAAACTTTGGTATGCAGAAATTAAACACTGTAAATGCTGTCATTATTCTTGAATAAGGGAAGGGGGTTACAATGTCTGTAAAAAAATATACCAAGACGAGAAATGGAGAAACATTCTTTAGAAGATGTCTATCCAATATGTTAATACTGATTGTACTTTTGTTAGTCATTATCTAATTTCTATCTGTCAGAGATATGCTGAATTAATTCTATTCTGGTTTTCTTTTTTTTTTTTTTTTTTTTTAATTCCACTTTAAACAAGTGAAATAGTCCCATTGCTTTGGAAAAGAAATGACAGCTGAGGAGAATGCTATGTATCTAAGCCTTGACAAAGAATTAAAATAGAAGTATCAGTGCACTAAATATGCATTGCTAGGCACTTGCAGGTACAAAAAGTTGTGCTAATCTAAGTATTATGAGACTATCTTATTGAAGTAGGTAGGAAAACCTAGAAAAGTGCTTTCAGGTTTTCAACACTTCCACGACATGAGAAAGTTCATATTTCGTAACTAAGGATTGTCTGTTTCTGAATGTCTGTAACTGTTTCTGAATGTCTCATTTTATGTAGAATAAGACTGAGAGAAAGCTCCATGAAAAGGAGAGTTATATGAAAAGTATATACTGTAAGAACAACACTGTAAGAACACTGGTTAGAAAGATTAAGAAGGGTTTGGGGCCAGGAAACACAAATGTGCACACACTAAATGAAATAATGGAATCAGGAAACAGATCTTCCTCTATTAATTTAAACTGAAGTCAAAGTAAGAAATACTGATAGCCAGCTTGGCAGTTGCTAGTTCTACCTATTAGACAGGAATAAGAAAAAAAAAAAAAAAAAAAAGAGTTTTGGTGTGCACATATCCTGTAAACTTATCGAGTCCCTCTTATTTGGAAAGGCTGTTTTCACAATACACAAATGGTTGGAATATAGGAAATTTAGTACCCTATATATGAGAAAAAAACTCTGGTTACCTTGTAGATTAGTGACACAACTTGGAAAAAATCAATTGGTCAAAATAGACACCAGTGATCTTTTTAGCCTGGATCCTAAAATAATATCTCAGGAGTGTCATTTTTGTCTTTGTTGTTGATACAGAGGATAGACTCCTAATTTAAAGTGTCTGAATTGGATGCATTTTTTAGATTAAAAAGTGTTTTTAAAATTAAATCTCAAAAATCCAATTGTTCTTCGTCTTAATTAGAAAGCAAATAAAATCAAGTCTTATAGGCCTCAGGATCATTCCTGAATAGGGCTTGTTTTTGGAAAACTGATTTTGTGTGGTACTCTACAGTTAAAAATAGCAGAGGTACCATTTTACAAGGTATGTGCAAAACATCTTTTAGAAATGAAATCTCTGTATCTCCACACATAATTAGAATTTTGTAGCTGGATGATTAACTGAGAATATCCGATTCTAAATCTTTCCTTAGTGTTTTGAAAAATCTATGTATCCACATGATCTATTTGGATTTTTACACTGTTATGAATTCAGGCAAGTACCAAAAGACTTACTCTGCAGTCATCCTCTATGGCTTTAATTTAATTAAAGCAAATTCATTGCAAGCTCATTTAATGTTAACACAGTAGGGCGTTGTAAATTTTATTTTAACTGTTTGGAATGTATGATCCAACAAAATTAACAAAAAAAAATCCTCCTGCGACTGTGAATGTACTATTAGGTTTACTTTCTCAATCTCACTTGCCATTGGGGGGAAAAAAGTAAATTATAGTTTTAAAAAGCTCAGGAAAAGGCAACAGAAATTAGATTTCAGCAGTGATTGGGCACAAATCTATCATGAGGATGAATGATCTTACAGGAATCTGCACTAATGCATTTGTACAAGATAGACGGATTTGATTTAATCTTGCAAAAAAAGAACACTGTGTAACTGTCATGCCTGACTTATGAGACTCAACTCACTCTATCACCAACAGAAAGAGAGTGAGCCGTTTTCATGAGACTATTCAGCTCATTCAAAGTCTAATGCATACTCCATTGAAGGACCAGTATCAATTTAACAATTTTTTTGCTTTTTTTGCTTTTTTCTTTTCCTTCCTCTGAAGGGGCAAGAGAGTTAACTGAAATTCATATTCCTGAAAAACAGATCAAAGAATAGTTGGTAGTACACACTGGTATAAAGATGCTCTTGCTTCTACATCATCTAAGTGGAAAATATCAGTCTGGCCCCAATTATGAATTACAGAGATGTTCTTTGGGCCTGGCTGAGCGAATACAGAGATTAGAACAGTTAATTTGACTAACACTTTTTGCAGTTGCAGGAGCTACAGGTCAAAATTCTCTACTTTGTTTTAAAAGTGCAGATAAAACTATTTCTGATTATTCAATATTACATTTATTATTCTGTAATGTTTAAATGTTTCCTAAGAAGCTCATGGAGGTATCATGACATACGTTATACCAACATCTCTAAGTAGCACAATTTCTCATTTTCTGACTCTTCTCAGTACATCATACTTCATCACAGTCCCTGAAATTTATTGTTTCTAACTTCAGTTTGAAGAAAGAATGAAGGCAATATAGACTTGCTGCTAGGAGAATGGGACGTACTATATGAAGGACATATAAAAACAGCTCTACTGGTAAACCCTAAAAGTTGCATGATGGAGAAATTTTTTTAAACAACAAATTATTTCCTAATATGACAACGAGGTCCCTGAATTTCCTTTACAAACTAAAATATAAAGCAATTGTGTAGGTCAAGCACAAAACTGATTAAATAGTGTATGCATATAAATCAATAAATCCCATTAAAAACAATCCTTATTTGCATTTTGGCCTGTTTGACACCATTAAAATGAAGCTACTAATCTATTAATTCCATCAATATCTAATACTCTGAAATTAGAAATCAGAGGGACTAATTGTGAACTAATTAACAGAAATCTTTGCCTGCTGGCATAATAATATGTTCTTAATATAAAATTTGACTTACAATCATGTTATACTGTTACATCAAGAACACAGGGACATGTTTATCTTAGCTAGCATACGGCCTTGAGTATTAATCATCTCTAAGTGTGTGATTCTTGGAATTCATAATAAAAGCTTAAAAGTAAAGTCAGGTATTTAGCCATTTTAACTTAAATATAGGATGGAGGAAAACTGCTACTGGTATCACTGCCAACTGTGGTCATGTCTCACCTCACACAAGAACAAAACAACTTCCACACTAACAAAAAAATCTCTGCAAGGAACAAAATACATTATATGGGTTCAACTGCAAGAACTTTTAAAGTTACGTCCAACCAGTTCCTAGAATACAGGCTCTTAAAGACAGGACAATCCTCTTACTGTGTCGTAGCAACCTGGGCAGACAACATAACATGCTGCAGACAAGCTTTCCCAACCAGAGCAGACGAGGTTCAAGGCACCCAACCAGAAATTAAGTCATCAATTGCTACTTTTGGCTCTAATTTTTTTTTGTGTTTGTTACTCTTAGATAAATTAATCCAAATGCTAGACAAATTTACTTCAAAATGAATTATGAGAATACTGTGATCAGAGCCCTGGAAAGCAGTTTTGATGAATTTCTCTACAGATGCATTAAAATTCATTGTGGATTTAGAAACAGGACATAGATCTATTTTAATCCTTTACTTTTATTTCATGCCACAAAATCTTCATTAATAGCACGCTGGGACTAGAACTAGCTTTTTTTATTTTACAATTTCTCATTTCTTAAACACCAAGACAATGCCACAAACATCGTGATTAATACTGTCTTTAGTACGCTTATCTCCCTTGAGCCAGTCTGATAAATTACTTACTTCTTTATATATTTTACACAGATTAATAATATCACTATTTGATACCTTCAAATATTGTAGGAATTAACAGCTTTTTAGAATATTCTGCAACACTACCTACACAGCTGAATGAAATAATATGGGGCTTTCCATCACCAGCTGTGGTAGAAGGAAAACTAACGGGTATGTGTAAGTAAAAGAGGGAAAGGGGAAATTTATTTAACAGTTCACAAGAACAGATATGATAAAAATGTTCCAGGAAGACTCAGGTTTGAAATGAGAAGCCTTTGTAGAAAGGCATATGCTTTCTGTCTAGTTGGAAAATTAATTAGTATTTTAAAATTAACATTTTCACTGACATGAGTAATGTAAAAATTAGGATAATTAAGAAAAGTTCATTACAGAACTCTATAACTTATGACAAAATGTACTTTATCAAAGTAGAAACTATTTTTTTTGTAACTCAATAATTTCCTTTTTAAAGTGTTGCTAAGAATTAGAAATATTTTTAATCATCGCTTTTTTAAGTCAGAAAATATTTCATTTAATCACTGTTAAAGAGTTTTGCTCGTTATGAAATTCTTATTACAGGTATTTAAAAAACTTAGCAGCAAATATAAGAACAGCCGACCAGAAGAAACCTAAAAGCAAAAAAGACTTTTGTGTTACTTGGAAAGGCTATTGGACTGAATTAACATTTTCTTCATATATCACACACAGGTAGAAGGTTAATTTTTTGCTTTAGAACTCCTAATCAATTTATCTGAGATTTTTTTAAATTATTATTTTAAAGGAAATTATCCTCCTTTACTGCTACAGAAGAGACTTTAAAAATCCAAGCAAGCGTAATAATTGAGAGGAGCAATACAAGCTACAACAAAAATGCTATTATTACTTCCAGTTATTATATCCCATGTCAAGCTCCATGGATTTCTTTCCCTGCCTGGAGAAATGAATTTGTGACAGGTATAGCAAAACTCCACAAACCTTAAAACTGCTGCTAAAAAAAGCTAGTCTGGAATGTCCACTATACTGTCAGATTGCACTACAGTACGCAGTAACCCTCTGTGCAAGCTGTGAGACATGCAAATTCATAGTCTTAACTACTACAGACTACAGTATAAATTATATCCATTATTTAGACTATGATGAACAAAAGACAGAGGACTGAGAGGGAGTTTTAGAGGAAACTTATTTTATTCACACATTTTTGCAGTCCTAAATCTACTCTAACAGAGGAAATTCTGAAATGCAATGGAGCACACATAGGATATTTTGCCAAACTGTGGCAGACAGAGCTCGACTTTTGCCTTTAACATTTCTCGGTACCAAAAGATGCAAACTCTGTTGACGTAGGCATGTAGGGAACAGAACACTGTCTTCCAGCCCTGCAGAGACAGAAGTAAACACCCTGTGGCTTTGGTGCCTGTCAGCAATGAACTCTGCGTGTGCAGTCTTGGGGAGGGTCTCATATGATTTGACCCCCAAAACAAGCCGCCTGCGACCACCCGGGATTCACCGTGACTGCACAGTCAGGCCATACCTACCCTCACCCGGCATCACACCCACTATGCATATACATGAAGTTTCTTGGAACTGGGCAGAAACTTTGGGACTTGGACTGTATAAAAATGGTACTATCAGAAGCTTGGGTGGGACCCCTGCCCACCAAGACACCCAGAGTGAAGAGGATCAATGGGACACCATGGATCCATGGTGGTGAGATCTTCCTTTTAAAAAAAAAAAAAATTTCTCTTTCTCCCCCCACCACCTTTTTCTTTTTCACTGACTAGATCTAAGTAGGAGCGGGCAGCACAGGACTTGTTCATCCAGTTGAATTGTTCAGTTAAAGTTGTTGCTGTTGAGTTATTATATCTCACTATATGTTTTGTGTGAGTTGTTGTATCTTATAATGTCTGGTATTTTGTATTAATAAATCATCAAATTGGTTGGCTGGTGTCGTTGCACCTTAATTCAGTCCAAGGGTGTCACAAACTTGGTCGTTGGTCCCAAGGAGAGGGAGGTCGTCCTAAATGACTCCCTTTTGGGTCATGACACAAACCAAGTATTTGTAATTTCTACTGACATCCTTAAAGATGCAATTGAACATTTCTTAAATCTTTAACAATTATACAACCTTGAAAATAAATAATGCAATAGAATTCTAGAGGTACAAACTGGTCTTCTTTTTGCCTTTCAGTCTTTCCTGTTAGACAATCTAAACAAACTGTGGAAAAAAAAAAAACTATCCCAGAAGTGAGACAGACTAAATTTGACGAATCATCACTAAAATAATGGTTTCTACTATCTTAAGTTAAGCTCAATTCTCACACTCATGGATTTAGCTATCATTTATTTAACCTCTATTATGAGTGTTAAATGTATTAAAGTGATAAATCCAACACAGCATATCAGCTATTAGAAGTATTAAGAACTGTCCGGCAAATGGAAAACACAAATTCTATCTAAAATTATCACCAAAAAACAAGTACTCAGTGAAGGAGAAATATGCTACACATAGCAAAATATGCTACTTTGAACAATAATTATGTTAGAAAAAATTTAATTATTCCACTATATTACAGAAAGCAAACTAAAGGCACAAATGTAAACTCTACACAAATGTAATGTTCTATGTAACCTCAGGTGAATAAGGTCACAAAATCGAAGTACAGGCACACACCATCAGGATGCATTTACATACCTGCAGATGTGATCACTTTTCACTTCTCCCCTTCTGCCCATCTGTGACATAAGTAGATTTAGAACAGACGATCACAAACTTCTTATCTTAACACAAATTAGCTATGAGGCAAAAGGTATTAATTTCTGTACTCTACCATTTCAACACATTTTCATTCTACTTTTTATTGTTGCATATTTTGCATTCTAAAATTCCTCATGAGCGATTTCCCACTTTTAACCTTTTGAACAAGTTAGTGCTTCAATGGAAAATGAACAACAGTTGGAGAGTTTGAGAAGAATATTCATACCACTTGCTTTAGTCAACTAGATCAAGCATCTTCTTTAAGAGTAGTTTCCACAGTGCTTAGAGAAAAGCAGCATCTCCAGAGAGAGATTCAGAACTGCTAAGTTACACTGGTGCTCGTGTCAGGACATATGAATATACTCATCTTTTTCTTCTCAAATCTGCTGACTCTGTGATCCATTGTTCTTTTTCAATCACTTTAAAAATCAACGCTAAATTCCAATGATGCCACATCCTCTTGCAAATGATGAGATTATATAATATTTCCTTACCTGACTCGCTTAAATACAGAATGTCTGTCTTCACATTTCTTCCTGGACAAGATGAGAATGCTATCATTCACAGTGTTACAGAGAGTTTAAATACTATCACTTGCAATTCTGTGCTGAGCAAAGATGATACCGTTAATGGCTGTGTGGTGAGCCATAGCAAACCACCTACAGCTTTGTACTGAGCTAAATTGATACTACCTATAGTGCCGTGACTAAAACACTCCTTTTCACAGTTGCACACCATATTAAGGGCAAATACAAGAAGCACAGGCTGTGGTGCACTCACCACAGGGCTCACACCTCAGTGGACATCAATGGTACATGAAGTGTTTAACCACTGAGCTCATGAGCTGCAGCAGTTGTAGCAGTGCTAAGTTAAAAAAAAAAAAAAAAAAAAAATCAAACCAAAACAAACCAACAAACAAAGACCAAACTACATAACCCCCTTGCTCCCCTAACATCGAGCCGCACAAAATTGCCAGCCAAAATCACTTTGGTGGAGTATCTAACATAATACTAGATAAAGGCTTTCTACTTGAATAGCTGACATTAAGGTTAGTAAATCCAATGAAGTAAACTAAAACCACCAGTGAAAGTGGCCTCAGTACATAGCACAGCTAGCCATGCTGAATAAAAGCCAAAATCCCAAGATATGTTCTTCAGTATTATCAGCATTTTCACACCACTGCACTTTATAGGGGAAACCCAACCTATCAAAGCAGTCCACTGAACAAAGCCGTTACCCACCACGGTGCTGTACAGAGCTCAGTAAACTGCATCCTACATTCTTAGCACTGAACAATATACACGTATTTCGTACATTTTGAAAGAAGAAATATATATTTTTCACACTTTATTTTTATTCAGTTTAGGATAGAGATTTAGTTACGCTACAGTTAAGGAATTGCTTTCACTAAATTGCTAGAAGCAATTTAAACAAAGGCAGATGTGGAGCTGACAAGTGCATTTTTCAGTTTGGAACAGCAAGAGGTTCACTCATAGCTGCCTATGTTCATGTGCTCACATGTGTATGAAGTGCATTTATTCATTATTTGACAAGGTATGTGACCTCTCCACATCAGCCAGCTTGCCTTCGATGCGGAGAAACTGACAGATTTTATTCTTATAAAATTTATTAATGTTTGCCAGTATAAATCAGGTTCTCAACACAGGAGTTCATACCTACTTTTTCCAGGTGATTCCAAAAAGGAGTAGCGTTTACAAATGGCAGTAAAGCCATTTGATCAAAACATGATCAGCTGATAAACAAACAGAGAAACCAAACCACATCAGCTTTTTTAGCACATGAACAATTCTTCAGACATGGTATAGGCAAAAATCATTAACTTCATATTGGGCAAGATTGCGAATTTAACCTACTGCCACTACTCAGATGGGCAAGTCTGAAAGAAAAAAGATAGTTAACACCTAAGGAGGAGAGGAGAATACTTGCCAGGAGACAGGTTATCTCATCACTACCTCTAACACAGGCAATTATAATATATAGAGAAGCTATGGACCTAAGCTATGGGAGGAAAAAAATCATTGCACAAAGTTTATAACCTTAATAAGTACGTGACTTTTCATTCCAGCACAGCAATGAGTTTAGCTTCCTGGATCATTTCTGACGGTGTTTTAAACACATTCTGATATTTTTTCCCAGGAGTTAAATGAATACTTCCATCTTTTATTATCTAAATTTATTCAGTCCATGTTAGCAATTTGATTTCTCTCATATAGTTTTTGCGGTGTTATTTGCTATACAGTCTTTTGCATTTGCATGAGCAAGAAGGTTTCCTTTACTCCAAACATGTGGTCTGTGGTTTGTCAGTTCAATCTCTTGTCACCAAGTATATTTGACCATACTAAGCGAAAAATGAAGAGACCCCCATACACACTTGGCAGTATATCACCTGAAGAGGCAGTATACCACACGGGAAAGTTTAAGCAAAGTAAAGTATGGAAGTCTTAAGGACACAGGGAACTTTTACAGTAATATGCTTCCTACCTAATGTTGGAACTGTGAAGTGAGAAATAAATACATAAAAACTGCTTTAAGTTTGTTTTTTTTTTTCCTAAGATCTTGTCGTACAGTGTAGTATTTTTCTCAGCCATTTAAGGCAAAAATTATCTGCCATTAGAAGAAAGAAAGTTTTTCATACTAACATATTGTATTTTTTTAAGTAGGATTCAACCTGTAAACTAGATTCTGTGAGGAGGCTTGAGCTTGGCATTTATTAGGGTTAAAAGCACTAGGTGCTATTACTTGAAACAGGAGCTGGACATGAACCAACAGTCTGGTTGTTCTGTCCTACTCATCTGGTTATACGACAGTAAAACCAGAAAGATGCATTAACACATCTAGCCTAAGAACTGGATACACATTGAGAAACTTCTGACCAGCCCTGTGGAAGAGAGCAATAGAGAGCTTGCTATGCTCTCAACAAACCCCTAAGGGAAAAAAAAAAAACCAAAACCAAACCAAACCAAACCAAAACAAAACAGAACATAGGGAAAAAAAAATAATGTAATACAAAATTATCTAGAAGGCAACCCTTCTGTTCCAACACAGGCACACACACACATTCGCTCACATCCTCCATGGAATTTCCATTAGAAACTTGATAAAACATTTAATTTTAAAGATATTTAATTTTGCTTTCTGGCTTGAAGCATTGTCATATCTGCCAGCTCTCCTAGTAGAGCTGTTCCAATATTGTTTTAACCTCATTACTAGAAAACTGTATCTAATTTCAAAGCTGAATTTGTCATCATGTCAAAGGTTTCACTGCCTTTTATTGCATTCCTATTAGGAAAGGCTAGGCCAATGTTTAAGAAACATTGTTCTAGCCTCTAATGACTTTTTGAAATGAAGCTAATGACTGATTTTATTATGTATTTGTTATACTGTTATTGCTGCATTGAAACTGGAAATTATTCTGCATTATGAACTAACTATTCCTTGTACATGTCTGGCACTAGAAGAAAGGGAAAACAGGCTCAGTTGCTTGTTGAGACCCAGTGTTATTTTTTTTTTTTTTTTTTTACTTTTGATTATGAGAAGTGGTCATCTAGAAGCACATTTTGGGAAAATAATGGTCACTTCATAGAACAGATTATTTTTGCCAGCAAAACTATCACAAATATTCCTACAAAAACCTTATCACTGATGCAATGTTTGCACAACTGCTGAATTCCCAGTAGTATGGATGAAAGCAGCAGAGGTTCCTGGGGATGAGGACTTCTGGTGAAGTGTCACCCACTGCAGTAGTTAGAAAAGTAAGACATGCAATATCTGGGGAAAGTACTAAGAACTACGAACCTCTTGCTGGCAGGCAGTAGGAAACAGGCTTTAGGAATTAAACCAGTGAGTTCCGAGTGCTGCTTTTGGTTGGCAGATGCCATCTTTCACTGTGCTGCATAGAGCTGAAAAGCTGTCCTCCATGGGCTTGTTCAGCTGAACTTTTGTCTGAAGGTAAGCATTTTCCATGGTAGCCAAAAGACAGGTTTAGCAGTTTGTTTTAGTGATTACATTGTTAGCCTCTACACAGACTCTGTGCCTTTGTTTACAGTGGATAGAAGTTTAAACATTACTTTGGGGTGAAGAAAAGCAACATTCATCAATCAGAACAGATTGACTGTCCTAGTAAGCAAAGTGCTCTATTAAATATTAACTGGGTGAGCCTTTTTCAGTGGCAAGAGAGAGATGTATTGCTTTGCCCGTGTGGTACCTAACTGGAGGTGCTGGGTGTAAGGATAAAGTTCCTGGATATGCTCAGGAGCAAGTAATTCAATTCACCACTTACTGTTGTTCCTAAAGACACTCAAAGTCAGTGAGCTGCTTGGGCATCAGGGACCTTTTCCTGACACCCCACGGCAGGAGCATTTTCCCTAACATGTGTCTGACTGTGCTGAGCCATCCCACAGCCAGGATGGGGAATCAAAAGTACATTCATAGTCTACCCTTAGTCTGGGCAGTTCACACCAACCCAACACTCAAAATTGTTCATTTCTCATCAGTCACAATTTTTATTGCTGTTTTGGGATAGTTTTGTAGTTACAGTGTATACCTTAGCACAAAAGACTTTTTTAAAATATCTGCCATTGTTACAGGTATTTAATATCTGTTCAGAAATATGCTCTCTCTCTGTGTTCTATGTTAATCACCCCAAAATGTGAAAGAGGTCCAACTTCATATCTTTAACGTTAGTAATTATTCTGGTTTAGTGCAGAATTCCAGAAAGTAATTCAGATTCAGATGGGTTTAGCTACCTTTTACAAGTGGCCGTCTCTGTCCTTTGTCTGTATAGGGAAGGAGAGCAATTATTCCCTAACTCGGGCATTTAAGTTTAAATATTCAAGTTCAGTGAGACGAATCTGGGCCTGTGTTGTTGCTGTTTTGTCTTGGTCTTTGTGACAGCTTCTTAACAAGAAGACTAGTGTCTCCACTAGTAGGACTTTAAAAAGAAGCTTTTACAGCTTTAATACCATTACTTTCCCACTAGTCCATTGTCTTTCTGTTAGCCATAAAAGTAAACAAGCAGTCTGAAATCTGTAAGAAGTAAGAAAACAAAAAATCAGGTAAAACATCAAGCTAAACAGGATGACTCATTCCTTATTGTATTCTGATATAAATGCTACGGTTTATGAGTGCTATAGATGTCGGGCATCCTTAAATTCAAATGATGGACTTTTGAAGTTAAAAGAGATTTAGTCTTTAATATTTAACCACAAAAAAAAAAGAAAGGGGATGAACAAACACTTTAGTCTAAACAGTTATAAACTGGTAATGCTGACTGACATTTTCATTCCAGGTCAAGATGAGACTCCAGGAATACAACATCAGGACTGAATCCCAACAACATGTCACCTCCAATATCATTCCAAAACCGTGAAGTAGTAGAGCCATTATCCTATTGTGTAATCTTGAAATCAATAGATATTTCTGTGTAAACTGCCAGGCAGAAAAGTAAAATCATTATCTTAACAGAAAAAATATAGTTTCATTAAAGCAATAAAGCCAAGTGCC
>NW_010100355.1:0-7237 GCF_000699245.1 Pterocles gutturalis
CCCCCCCGCCCCGCTCCCCTCAGAGTTTCCCGCCTTCCCGCCGCGTTTCCTCATCCCCTCAGAGAGCCGCCCGCGGCCCGTGAGGAAAAACAAGTGAAAAAAAAAAAAGAAAAAAAAAAAAAAAAGGCTTTGGAAGTTTATTTGATAAAATCTGAACGGAAAGGGGTGGAGTGTGTGAACAGCGTCAGAAATGCACAAAAAACCCGATTATCTTATGGAGAAGGCGGGTGGTTTGTGTTGTTTTTGTGGTTTTTTCACTAGACATTAAATTAGAAATTACGTGGAATGACACAGGATGGAAGGTCCTACCCGAGAGCGAAGTCCAGTGAGAGTTTTGGTAAAGCAAGAGAATGGATTCTAGTTAAGAAAAAGCTTATTTTCCTATACAAAATTACAATACAGAGAACGCATACAATTACAATACGGAGGGGGGGGGTTTAACTGTTAGTAGCTACCTACTAGAACAGAAGTTTCATAGTAAAAAACTTTATGGAAATTAAAATAAGTCGCTTTTTCTCAAGCTGTAAAACTTGAGACAAAACGCCAAGTTTCTACAAGAGACACTTTTCCGATTCTTACCATAAAATCCGTATTTTTTTTTGCTTTTTAAAAAAAAAAAAAAAAAAAAAGAATTTGGTTAGGAAAATGAAGCAAGTTCTTTTTTTTTGTTGTTTTTAAAACGATTTCACATCCCAATGGGCTTAAGTAAAAAGAACTTGACTGCGTGAGGCTGAGAGGTAGAGAGGTATCGTTGTAATCACAATCTTCTATTGGTTCCAGGGTTTTTTTCTTTTCTTTTTTTTTTCTTTTTTTTTTTTTTTTTCTGAGGTAATTAGCTGTGTGTCAAGTTGTATAAACAATAGTATTGGCAAAAAAAAAAAGAGCAACACTGACAAATTACTACTAATGACCTCTTTCCTCTCATCGATAGGTCCTGAAAAAAAAAAAACTTAATTAGACGCATCCGAATTAACACTTCCAGGGTCTCCGGCAGGTGAAGTGATTGATGAAGGGGTGGTAGCATCCTGCCAGCCACCGTTAGCCTGCGGGGAGAATAAATACAGCGTTTCATTAAATCTTTACGATTAAACTACTTGCAAGCAACAAGGTATGCTTTTATATATTACAAACAGCAGTGCTTTTGAAAGGAAATAACTACATACGGGCTCTGGCAAAGCACAGTCCACAAATATCCCGTAAAACCTCTCTTCCCCCCTACCCCTGCCCCGCCCTGAGATTTTATGGAGTTACTCTTATTCCTAGCGCCGTCTCCTTACGGCAAGTATTAACTGAAGTGCGCAAATATTCTGGTGACCTAAGCCAAAATTTTAAAATCAAGTCTCCAGGAGGGAAAAGTTGGTGTGTCAAACTGCGTTATTTTCCAATTTTTTTCCCCCTATCCCCACGTCAGATCTGTCAGGGGGAAGAAAAAGTTAACGTTTATTTAGAGATCGTTAACCAGACTCGGGCGGAATTTGTGTTTCTAGTACATCTTACATCTAGACGCTGCGTCGTATACAAAGGATTCCCCACGATCGCGTCGTATCTTCCCGTCTGGTGTATGACGTGATGTAAGGAATCCATCTAGAACGCGATGCCGCAGAATGAGGACAAGAAGGATAAAAAAAAAAATCAAGTTGAAAAAAATGCAACAGGACGTGATACAGAGTTATTAGGCTAAAAGTTCTTTAAATAAGAGGCAGGTTTTCTTGGTTTTCTTTGCAGTTCTTGCTATTAACTGAGCTCTACCTAGCTCGTTCGTTATCAAGAGGAATTAGAGCCTGTCACCTGTAGCTTTCATAACAGAGGAACAGATTTTATGCAGGTCAGGTGGATTTAGAAATTCAGCAGAAAGCTTAAAATAAGTTTGATAATACTGTTAAACCATAAATCCTACTCCAAGTTCTACTTTTATGGAAAAAAAGCTTGACTCTAAAAGGAGAAAACACTGATTCATAAACGTCAATTTAACATTTGGGATTTAATTTGGGATTTTAACATTTATTTCTCTGCTGAAAGTACAAGGTTGGTTTGGCTTTTTTTTTTTTTTTTTCTTTACTGACCTGGGACTGCACATTGGCTCCCACCGGGGAGCTCTGGTAAGAAGTCAATGACTGTAAGTTAATAAACGAATCTCCGGAATTTGTCATCTTAAAAGAGCCAGAGGAAGCTGAAAAAAAACCAAAACACAACAAAAAAACCTGTTTTAATGAGAAATAAAACCCAGAAAAAACAATTCTTCAATGAGTAATTACATAAGTTTAAAAGAAAAAGAAAACCTCCGGCCTTTTCAAACACCGGTGACAAGAAATAATGAGAGACTTTCAAGCAGACAAGACTCTTCACTGGCACTCCCGCTCACCTGAATTTGGCGTAGACGGAGAATTTGCCTGGTTGCCTTGAGCCACGACGTTAGTTGCATCCACTGCTGTTTTTGCGGCGTAAATATTGGCTTCTTCTTGGAACTTCCCCATGTTTTTTTTGTATCGGATTCTTTTGTTACCAAACCAGTTGGAAACCTGGAGACATATTATCGCTGTTAGCATCTGATCCAATTATGAAATTTTCCACTCTATTCAGAAAAGAGACATTTTAAACTAGGCTTCAAGCAGAAAACACCTACTCCTCCCTTCAGAACAACTTAAATCCTATTTAAAGTACCAGTGACTGAAGCCTGGGGGGGGAAAAAAAAGGAGGAAAAAACCCCCAAACCATTGTTTGAGGCAAAAAAAAAGTCACTTAATTCCAGCCAAACCCCTTCATACCTGTGAAACCGTGATGCCACCTTTCTTTGCTAGCTCTTCTTTGGCCTCTTCGCTGGGGTAAGGATTACTCAGGTGCGAATAAAAATATTCATTCAGTACTTCCGTCGCCTGTTTGCTGAAGTTACGTCGTTTACGCCTATAAAAACACGAGTTATTGAATCGGTGTTTTAGGGCAGACGAGACAGAGTACCATTAGTCTGGGTTGTTTTTTTTTTTTTTTTCTCTAAAATACATTTAGTTCGAAGGAGAATATAAGAATCGAGTGGAATTAAATAGATGTTGATGTCAAAGCAGGCATTACAGGTAGCAAATTCTTCGAAATTAAAACTGGGAGTGACAGCTTTGAGATTTCTTACACGATCGCTGGCATCAAGCAAGAAAAGTTCGGGTTGATCTTTTACCCCTGAGTTTTCTCGTACCTCGCATCCAGAAAGCGCGAACGCAGGATCATCACGGCCTCGCAGGTGCTCTGCTTCAGCTGCATCTGGATGGTGCTGAACTTGCCGTGGATTATGTTCACCATGCGCTCGATTTCTTTGGGCGAAATTGGTCTCGTTCGGCTCTGTTCCCTAAGCAGGTTCATAACGTGGGTGGTGAACTCACTGCAGGCCTGAAAACGCGACACATTTGTATCGACAAACAATCAAATACCCTCAAATTCGTCCCCCCCAACAAGAATATAAATATTAAAAAAAAAAAAAAAAAACTTTTGAGGAGTTTCCATGTTTCTTTATTAACTGTTAAAAAAACGGCAACAAAGATAAACGAGACATTTATTATCTTTTAGTTTGACGTCCGCTCCCTCTAGCTTCACCCTACTTCTGCAACACTGCGATCAATTTCCAGCTGAATCTGATCTCCTCGCGTTCCCCTGAATTCATTCTGCTCTTAAAAAAAACCGGCACCAAAGGAAAAAAGCGGTTATTCTGATTATTATTATTATTTTTAATTGAGATGATAAAAACTCTTCCATGCAGAAAGATCACCTGTTCATATTTCTCTAGCTCAGAGTGGTAAATCTGTCGGATCTGTGACAGCTTGGCCCTGTAGTCAGAGTGTTCAATGCTATTGTCATTTGGACAGCCACCTGATGTTGCTGCTACAGCCATCGGTCCTCCTCTTCCTCTTTTCTCGGGCCCGGAGACACCCTCCGCCAGCAACATGTTATCTAGTCTCATTAGTTGAGCATCTGGGGGATCTTCTTCCTGAATACCGCGAATACTTAACACTAGATAAATATAAAGAGGGAATCAAAAGATTATTTCCGAAACAGGAAAAAAAGCATCCACTTTCAATTTTTGGCAAAGTATTTAAACGTTCTTCAGAGGTTTTGGCGGGTCTTGTGCTCAAGGAAAAATTAAAAAAAAAAATAAATAAAATAAAGGGAGCGTTTAACGAAGCCCTGAAAACAAACAGGATATTGTTCGGATCGAGAAATGCCGAAATGCAAGAGAAGCTTTCAAAGGCATGCAGATAACGAGGCTCCTACTAGTTTATCCTCCGTTTAGAAATTATTTTAGCAGTCTGTACGCTCAAATTAGTTTGATTCCAAGCAAAGTTCCCTTATTTTTTGACAATTTATTATAAATTTCCTTTTTTAAAAAACGGCAAGAACTCGTGAGATATCGAGCCAATACTAAAAATGCCAGCAGCTTTTTTTTGATTTGCTGATTTTTTTTTTTAATTTGATGTTAATGCTAGACAATTTTCGTTCGATAAACAGTTGGTCTTCACCTTGTGAAGCTACAAATTCCAAATGACCTTTTCCAAATTGTAATCGGCGAGTTTTTATGCTCCCTACCCAAGATAACCACAAAAGATCTCTTGTTATGCAAAGATTCGAGTGTGAGAGCAGGAGAACAATGTATATGCACATTAAACATTCGCGTATAAAACAATTTTCAACATTTTACAGGCAAAAGAACAGCTCATCAAAGAAATTTGGGACATAATTCTGAGCACACAAGCAGCCTGAACTTATAATCACGTTGCTGAACTTATTTTTTGCAGGCTACACAGAAATTACGACAAAATTCTGACGACAAAAGAGCTTTGGAGTGGCTGCAGCCCTTCGCTCTGTCACAGCAACCCAGGTCTCCTCCAGCACGTCCCCGGTCTTTTTGCAAGTGGAAAAAGGTAAGGTACTTGAAAAGTTAGTGGCTTTTCTAACTCATTATGGAATTAATATCTTTTTTTAAAAAACAGCAGACCATACATTGAGTGAACGGCACAAGAAACGAAACAAACGCAGAAAAATGGGGGGTTTTATTTGTTGCTGGTTTTTTTGCGTTTAAAAATCGCCAGTTCTCCTTTTTTCCAGAAGACCCAGCAGAGTTCACCCGTGGCCATTTGCTCTTGGGTTGGTTTTTTTTTTTTGGACAAAACTCACAATAAACTTTGGGCTGGGGAGCGTACATTCGGAGGAACGGATATTTTGGTGTCACCTTCTTATTTGCCTGTGCTTCTGCCAAACACCCTTCGATGCCCGTTACGATGCATATCAGAGCACCTCATGCTGGAAGTCAAGCTCCCAGCTGCAGCTTAATTTTATATGTCACTTGTCTAATTATGGTAATTAGACATTAATTATCATCACTTACACATCAGCTCATCCCAAGCTGACTGCTGATAAACATCTATAAAGCACCTTCCCGATCTGGAGGGAAGACTCTGCTTGGCCGGCTCTACAAAGTCACAAGAAAGAACTTTGCTATCATAAACCTAAAAAAACTGCCTTTCCAACCTCGTAGTTCAAACTTTTGTTTAATAATTTCTACAGACCAAGGAATCAGTGAGTGCCAGAAGCTCGATCTGTTCGACCCGCTCCACCAGGCTGATTTTTAAGCTTTTAGCGTAACTGCGTCTTAATCCACGTGGCAGTGAAAACACAAGCCCTGCAGAAATCATTTTCACTTATTTTTAAATCTAAACCGTCATCTGTTTGTACTCCTAGCATCTTCGCCTCACGATAATATTTGTAGATCATCTCACATCGGATTCGCTCAAAACTCAGTGAATTCATCACCGTGTTTGCTCCACGGAGCAGCCAGTTCTGATTTCCAAGGACGAGCACTCCAGTCGTTCACCTTCCAGAGCTGATCATCTCAAAAGATGGCGCAACGGGACAGCAAAACTGCAGGAACCCCGCGCTCACACCACCTGCTGCAAGTTTCTTTTGACAAACTGGTAAAAACCAATTCCCCAAGTACAATCCGAACCACTCAGGGTTTTCTCAGGGTGGCTGCATCCACCCCGTGAGCTTTCGGCACGCTCTGCGGGTCAGGCGTCGCCCGTTTTTGTGTAAAATCCTGAAAATTACGCCAGCAAGGAGCTGGCAGTCTGAGCGGCTTCTGGAACTACTAGATTTCATTTTAAAAAAAGGATTCCAAAGGGGAAAAAAAATTACCACAATAAAAAAAAAAAAAAAAAAACAGGCAACGCTGACCTGTTACATCTGCCTGTCCTTTCGCGCTGCTTATTATCTTCTGGTCATGATACTTCGAGGAGAACACTTCTCTAGAAAGCTTCCCCCTCTCAGTAGCCGTTTGGCCATCAAATTTGGGAAGTTCCCAATAATTTAAGAACTTTTACCAACTCTTAATACTCAAGCCTTGGAGTCAAGACACTAAGAGTCTGGAGTTGTGGCAAAACCAGTTGGTGTTTTAAGCATGATTTAGAAAGTAACAAAAATCCTTCACGCTTAGATCCTTCGCTTAAATCTTTCGTAATCCATCACTTTTATGGATGTTGAAGAAAAACCCGAAGAGTCGCTCCCTTCGGCTGTTCTAACAGGATATTGTGAATTCTCCGGCACGTCACCTACCTGATATTCATCAAATATGTCAAATAATTATACTCAGCAAAATGAAACTCGCATCATTTCTAATTAATCTTTTAATTAAAACACATCACAACCTAAGGTGCTGAAGCCTCACTCGGTATGCAAATGCAATCATTACAATATATTTACATCTCATTAATTAAAGACTTGCGGTTCTGGAATGAACTGTACGAGATCACAGGTACCAAAATAAGCGATACACGCTTTGCTTTCCCTTGCTTTCCTTTCCAGATTTTCCTTCACAGGGCAGGTAACGCAGAGGAACATGATCAATGCGTCTATTTGGTGTAGAATACGCAAAGTTAGAGCAAAAAATTAACCGTATGACGTATAAAATACCCAAGGAGAGCGCGAGGACGCAGGCAGCGGGTGCTGGACCCCCACCCCCTCCTTCTCCACGTCTCATTTTTTCCCAGCTGATCCCATCCCCTGCGTTACGCTTCTCCTCTAACTCACGCTAAATACTAACTCCTGAGGTTTTATTTGGGCAGAAAGGTTTCCTCCGGTCGGCACTCCACCAACCAAACGGTTTGGTGAGACATTTTTTCATAGCAGTTCACCTAAAGCAATCACAAACCTCTTCTGAACGGCTTAACGCCACCAAAATACCACCCCGATCCCTACTGCAACA
>NW_010100355.1:7268-12127 GCF_000699245.1 Pterocles gutturalis
CCTCGTGTAGTACCAAGCGGACTTTTCACGCGCACGAGTCACCCCATTTTTCGGTTAAAAGTCCTCTGTGGTGACACCAACCTCCCGAGCATCCCACTACAGAGCAGGACACCGCTGCTGGCTCAGCTGGTCCCAAAGCAGCGTCGCAGGAGAGCGCTTTCTCCAAACCCAAGCCAGTCTCGCGCATTCGGAGAGAGAAAGAACGCGAATGGAAACCGAAGACAAAAGCCAGCGGGGCTCCGAGCGCTGAGGAACGAGCCGCAGCTCCGTAAGAATGTCAACAAACTGGGCAACAAAGAGAGAGCGTGTTCTTCGGCCGCTTGCCGAGTTTTATAACCGAATGAAACGGCACCCGTTGAATTAATGCAGCGCATCGAAGGGAGGACAGCGGGCTGCAGCTAGCGGCGACGAGAAAACAATAAAAAAATCGTACTCCATGTCACGATGCTGCGACAAACCTCCCACAGGGCAGAAATTCAGAAGCAGAGTCCCACAAAAGTGGGTAGAAATCCAATTTCACTGCCCCGAGGGACCTGGAGCCCATCACAGAGCGTGGTGTGATCAGCAGAGAAAAAAAACTCGGAAAATTTAATATTTAGCACCAAAAGCAGTCATCGTTAACACCAGAGATGTTTAATCCCGATTTTAAGATTGAATTATGCCGTGTTTGGATTTGTAAAGCTTGAATCACGTCTCAAGAGGAACTCAGCAAAACCCCTGTTTGCTGCACAGATTAAAAACGCTCCAAATGCTTCTCTAAGTTCCCAAAAAAAAACAAAACAAAAAAAAAAGGCTTTAGTGGATTTTGATGCCTCTTCAAATAGTTACAGATGCTCCAGGCATGTATTTAAGACTTGAAAAATAAAATACCTGTTTCCCCCCCCCACCAAAAAAATAAAATTAAAAAAAATAAAAATAAAATGGGCGGCAGGGGTGGGACCCAGGGCTTGAACAAAATATTAAATGCAGCCAGAACTCTTTAAATTATAAAGAGTCATTTGTAATTTCTTTGTAATTAGTAAATATGATCAGGGGGAGAATTTTTCAGCACCTTTCAGCTGGCTGCCCATGGCAAAGGCGAACGGCTTCCCCGCAGCTATTGTGAACGATACGAGCGCTCCAACAAAGAGCGAAAGAAAGATGAAGCGGGGGGGAGGAGGAACATATTTGAAACTGATTTCAGAGCTAGAAAAGAAGCTTGTGTGCCTGGGTCACAAAGAAAAGCCCCAAAACCTGGTGCTACAGTATGTCCAGGCTTTTGTTTGCTTGAAGCCATAACATCTGCTCCCCATAATTTAAATAAAGAATAGACAGACCATCAGACAGTCAAAAAAAAAAAAAAACCAAAAAAAAAAATCTCCGAGACCAAAACAAATCCAGCATGACCACGATATCGGGCTCTGCTCCTCAGGTTCTGTTCCTCCAAGTGTCTTTAGCTCCGAGAAGTCACAATTTTTCAATCGATAAAACACAGAAGGCGGCAGTTTTCATTGAAAATTAAAAAAAAAAAAACAAAACAAAACAAACCAGATGAAAGACCCTCTTTCAGGACAGCGATCCTCAGCCGGCTCGCACACACACACGTTCCACCGCGACGTCGCTGTCACGAGAACGCAATTTCTGCGACCAAACTCTCCAGAAATGAGCGCGTCACGTCGGCCTCGAAGCCGCCTTGGGGGGCCGAGAACACCGAGCGGACGGAACTCCCTCGTTCGGAAACACAACGAGGAGCGCGGCAAGGTTCAGTAGTTTGGAAAAAAATAATTTTTTTTTTTTTTTTCCTAAAAGGTTTAGGATATTAAACGGTAATAAGTTAAAAAACCAACCCACCATTTTAGTTCAAAAAAGTAGTTATTTTCTAAAAAAAAAAAACAAAAAACAAATTCCCCGCCGTTTATAGAAATTAAGATATTCAAACAAAATTGCTCAAGTGTTTGCGCATGAGCACATTCCGGGCGATTCTAAATCGAACTCCATGCTTCTGCTCCTCAAAGGAAGCTGCACGATCCCCAGCTCCCGATCCTGCTGCTCCTGGGTTTCCCAATATCCCCAAACGTTCTCCCTTATTGTCTCTTTTTTTCCCTAATACTGTTATTTGTCAACTTTGAGCTCTTTACCGCCACAATTTCGGTACCAGTTCCTTAAAGGACATAAAAACATCGCAAAATGATTCAGGATTCTCTAGGAAACATCCAAAAAAAACCCTGAAGATTCTTCACATACACACAACCAAAACCTTTCTTCACTGTTTCCTCCAAACCTGCACACAGCCAAAAAACACCTCAAAACTATTTCCAGCTTACCAAAGATAAAAAAAATAAAAATCCTGAAGTTGTAGAATCTATCGGGGAAAATTTAGGTCACACGAAACGAGAGCGGAGCTGATGATTGAATGTGGGATTTGGGTTTTTTTTGGAAAGCCGAGGCCAAAAAAAAGAGAGACCAACGCACCTGTTTTTTCCTTGATCTCGCAGAGCACGCTGAAAAGAGCAGGCTTCATCCTGTGGCAGTTCAAGGCGTGTTTTCTGAAACGGAAGAAAGAAAGAAAAAGGAGTGAACGCCAAGAGGAAAGGCGGCGAAAGGTGCCAAGGCTCGCGGAGAACTGGATCGTGCTTCAGCAGCAGCAGGTTAGTGCGTAAAAATACGAAAGAAATGTCCAAATACGAAAGAAATGTCCAAATTCTGGGGATTTAAGTTCCATACTCGGTCATTGCGAGGAGTAAACCGTCGTAAAAACATCCAAGTCTTAAAATTCAAGATTCTGCGGCGCTTACGGGAACTCTAAGCGCCTTCGATTCTACCAAAAGTGTCTTTTACGTACGGGGAGAAAAAGTTCCTTCCTGAGAAGCTTTTCTATAAAACCTGGTAATGGAATCCACCCCCAAAAAAAAAAAAAAAGTGTTTTTAGAGCGTAGAGATCCCGAACAGCAGGAACAACCGAGGACATGAGCACCACTCGCTGCCTCGAGGCGCTTACCCAACGAGCGGCCACCTCAGCCCGCGAAAATCCGATTTTATCAACATTTTCCTACAAGTTTTACCCCATTTTTGGAGCTCTTCCAGCGTTCGCCGCTTTTCTTCTCCCCAGGAAGAGACAACATTAATACAGAATCCTCATCAAAAAAAAAAGAAAGAAGAAGAAAGGAGAAGAAAGGAGAAGAAAAAATGAGAAGAAAGAAGAAGAAAGAAGAAGAAGAAAGAAGAAAGAAGAAGCAGGAAGAAGAAGAGGGAAAAAGAAGAAAGAAGAAGAAGAAGAAAGAAGACGAATTACATCTTTCGCCAAGTTGAAAACACATTTGTGGCGTGGCGAGCACCAGATAAAAGCAGGAGCTGAGCTTTCGCACGAAGGCGAGCGGTATTTTCCCCAAACCGTCGCCGATTTTCAACGGCAACCAGGAGTTCGGCGCCCAACTTCCACTGGAAGTCAGCGGAAAGAAGTCTCTAGCTGCAACATACGCCTCAAAAAAAAGTATTTTTTTGCTTCTTGTGACCCCTTTTTGTAATTCTGAAATAATTTTTTTACCTTTATAGCCAGGTTTATGGGTTTTTTTTTTTTTAATATAAATATAAATTGACCTTCCTTCTTTCACACCAGTCACCTCTCCGCTTACTGGGAACGGCGCGAATCCAGGTGCTGGGCTTCCTTACGCCACATCGGAACGCGAGCTTTTACCAAAAATCGCAGCGGCTGGAGTCGATTGGCCGCTTTCCTTCAGACCGCGGCCAAAAGAAATTCTAAAACCCGCTCAGCGCCGGAGACGTTCGATAACATCAACCCCAAGACAAACCGCCTGAGAACAAAGGCAGCTGAGGAGACGGCCGGTGCGCTCTATTGTCCTTGCCCGATGAGGGGAAAAAAAAAAAACAACATGGAGAGAGAAAAAAAATGAATTCTGAGCCTCCAGATTGTCCTCTCCACCCCGGTCTAAGAGATGCTAGACCCGGAGATAATTGCGGGATTAACGCGGCCGCTAATTCTCGTGAAGAACACTCAGGTGACGATAACGCGACGTGTTTAACGACAGCGTTAAACTCTTTCATTTCCTTTCAGGGAAAACTTTCAGCCAAGTTTTCAACTCGGATTTTAAAAATTCTCATCGCGTGACCGGAAAAAACCCTCTAACGTTCGCCAAGTACTAAAATAACCTGCACCAAACGCCTCAACGTGCTTTTATAACACAAAAAAATAATAAAAATACAACAAATCCAGCAGCTAACGCCAGTCCCGGCGGAATGAGGAGTCCCAAATCCCCCTCCACGTCCCTCTGCGACGGGTTTAACCAGGCTGGAGTTTTATTTTCTCAGCAGCCCGACCTCTTACGACGAAGCAAACCCAACTTCTTGTCCATATCTATGTGAAAATACACCAAAAACGTTTTAAAATTTGGGGGTCTTCAAAGGCTGCCGCGTTTCAGGTGGACTTCGACAGAATTTCTACGGCGGAGTTAAAGAAAAATTAATTTAAAGAAGGGTCAGGTCATTTTTCAAAGCCCGTTCTTCAACTTTTTATTTGAAACTAAAGTTCCTGATGAATTTATTCTGCTTAAAAATATCTTCAAATACTAGGCTGCGAGAGAAAAACGGAAAATCCACGCTTAGGTAATCTATACGGGTGGTAATTTCTGAAGATACGGCACCAGAAAAAAAAAGAAATTTCGGGAAGGAGCAACGGTTCTACGCGTGACCCACCGCTTGCAGATTGTATCGCCCTGCAAGCTGCCATTGAATCGACCCAAAAGAGTCGATTTTAAACCCAAATCGTGACATTTTTACAACGCGCGGTTTTTTTCCCCGTATGTTCTTCAAATCCACTCGACCCGCCAGGAATCCGCTTCCCGTCCTCGCTACGGCCGCAGCCT
>NW_010100355.1:12265-12612 GCF_000699245.1 Pterocles gutturalis
CGGGGGAGCGGCCCCGGCGTAAAAAGAAAAAAAAAAAAAGTCCAGAAAAGCATTTTGATGATTTTTAGAAATCTGTCCGGTCCCTCTCGTGGTGGGGGCCGCCCGCCTCGCGCACGCTAAGGAAGGAAAGTGTTTAATTAAGTCTAATTACACAACGCTAATCAGGGCAGGATGAAGCTCTGGAGGCAAGGAGAACGCACCAGAAGATGGTGAATTTTTTGGATTTCCAGTTTTTTTGCCGTATAATTATTTACATCCTGATGAAGTCAACGAGATACGGAAAAAAAACCGAACGTTAATTATTTTTTTTTTTCCTTTAATTAGAAAAAAACTTCTCGATGGTGGTG
>NW_010100355.1:12737-12960 GCF_000699245.1 Pterocles gutturalis
TGGACAAGCGCGTTGCCACCCGGGATAACGGCCACGATTTCCGCATCGACATCACCCCGGGTGGTTTCTTAACGGAGAGAGAAGGATGGAAAATTAATTATAAAGAAAAGGATGAAAAGTCAGAAAATTAATTACCAGTGACCGGATCATCCTCCCGGTGCTGGAGGCTGGCGCTGAAGCATTCCCCAGCTACCGGGAAGGGAAAACACCGGGAACCGGGCAC
>NW_010100356.1:0-7511 GCF_000699245.1 Pterocles gutturalis
GGGGGCGCGGGGGCGGCCGCAGGAGGGGTGCCCCGTGTCCAGATGTGCTGGAGGAGATGGAGCGGCCAAACTTTCGGGGACAGGACTTCGCCCCGCAGTCCCGAGGGTCGTGCTCAGAAGGCTTCTCGTTGTGTTCCCGGGGCAGGGAAACGTTCACTATGTCACGGAAGGCTTTTTTTTTTTTTAGTGCCCCCACCTCCTGAAGATTTATATTGTGCGTGCAGACAGTTACAAAATTTAACCTAAAATTCTGCAGCGGTAGCATCTTTGCAGTTGTCCACATTGTCCGTCTGTTTCCAAATTCTAATGGTCATTTGCACTGATGATGCTTTTATATAGAGAGCTGTTTCCAATATGTTCTAGGTACTTATTTACAGATCAACAGGAGCTGATCAAGGAGAGCGAGATGTTTTCGGTCTCATAATTCTTTCCCTGAACAATATAATTTCCAATATGCACAAGACACGAAAACGTAGTGACACAAAAACCAAAATATGTGATAGCATTACTCTTGCTCCAAATGGAAAGCTGCTGCTGCTGACCTACATTTTTGAACCATCTTTCAGAACGGTTTGAAGGTTTTTTTATAACTATCTTAATACAAATGATGCCCTAGTATAAGAAAAGGTAATAGTCACACACTAAGTTCAACTAATGAAAGCATTTGGGAGATCAAATACTTCTCTATGAATACAGGAAACTGGGATATTAGCGAACGTTTTCAATATAGTAATGGTCTAAACCACACTGTTTTAAATGAATATATTTATGCGCTCTGTTAAAGGTAAGCACGTTTTCAAATTTCAAAATGGATAAATAGGAGTAATAATGGCAGAGAAAAACGCAGCATATCATGAACGATGCTGTCCTAAGTAGGTAGGCTTTTCTGAATCCACTGTGACAACATTAAAGAGCAGAAGCTTCATGCTATAATGTTGAATTACATGCAAAGATTATTGATAAATGTATGAACGGTGTGATTTCAATGTCTATTAATTTTCTGTCTGAAAAGTCAGAAATATTCTGATTTCCATTATGGAGTTAGTTTTGAAAAGTCTCAGTGCTCATCAAGTACAGCTTGCTAATACTTCTGGTACAATTGTATTTTTCTCCCCTCTTTTTTTTTCTTTTTACTCTTCGCAAGTGCAAAAATGTTATACAGCTGGTAGAAAAAAACAGAAAGGGGAAAAAAAACCGGTAAGTAATTCTAGTGGGGGGAATCAGGTGCATACCCAAGGGTCATTACAGTCTGTAACAACAACAAATTGCAATTCCATGCAAACTGCTAGAAAGGGGTATATCATCTTTGTAGGAGAGAGAATAACAGAACTGTAAGATGAATTCATGCCAAATCATTCATCAGCTTTTGCCAAGAGAATACTACATCTTTGTTAGTGAGCCTTTTTGACATTTTCTTCTGGATTTTTGTCTCTTCTATATTCAAATGCACACTAATTATACACATTAAACCAGATAAGTTGATTTTTTGAAGTCTTTCATATGCAAATATAAATATAGATGTCTACTTGCGTGTATTTATTTACATGTGTACTCTAAAATAAAATATAAAATCAATTACACATCTATACTTTCAGACATTTATATTCAAGCAAAAATACGTATATTAAAATCTGATAAGATGTACCGATAGCACCCTGGCTGCAGATTGCAATACTTCCTGACGTGCTCCGCAACTCTTTCTGATCAGGAAAATAACCCGCAAAGTTTAACGCAGATTTACTTTGAAATGTTTTCCCCAGGAAAGGAAAAAAGGATGAGGCTTTAAACTGAAGAGTTTATACTACTAACTCCTTTTCCTCCCGTTTGTCTCAGCAACTCAGCTACAGGGCTGGAACTAAGAGGCTATAAAATAGAGGCCCTCGGCACAATGAAATCAGTCTGCTATAAAAGGCAACACATGCCAGTTTTTCCTCCCCAATGGCAGATGCCACACCCTAAAGCAGACAGAAGGCACTGCAGTCTGTGCAAGGGAAGTACAACACAAAGCAACAACGATGGTTCAGTTTTTTAGATCGCAAATAATGTTGAAATTCTTTTGCCATCTTTGCTCAGATGATGAGTGGTAGTGTTTGTTAAATTCAAATGCTCCTTTCCAAAAGCTCTCATTCTATGCATGAATTATGAATTTATTATAATATAACGTAAAAAAGCTCTAATTGCCACGAATATTATTTGCTGGAAAATGATTGCATTGATATTTGATATGGCAAGTGCACAGTTTGGGCTTTAGTTCCATTTTCACTGTTTCTTCAATTTAATTATTTTCTATAAACCAATGTTGTCCAAGCATGGTTTCTTTCTCTTGATTTTTTTTTCCTGATAAATTATAACCTCTAGTGCTCTGGGATTCCTTTCCAGGGTAAACAACATAATTTTCTAAACTTACTGTTGGTAATTTGTTTATTCCTTTGGCTCCGACATCCATACAGACCCCCTAGGCCGCCCATCTGTAGCTCAACCCAATGGAAGTGAGGTGCCTTTCCCAGCAGTACGGTTGCCATCCTTCCATTTGGTCAGAGCAGAGGCTTTTAAATCATACAAAGAGTAATGCTAAAGAGAGATACAGAAAAAAACCCAATATCATAATAGCTTTGAGGTGTTATTTTTACAGGTATTGGGAGAAACAGCGTTATCTTTAACTTTTTTTGTGAGGTAAAAATCCAGGTTCAAGAACCTGTTGCATCTGACCTGGGTACCCACAAGAGTCTGAAAAATCCCTGTGTACAAAAAAACCCTTTTTGTTGGGTTCTTCTTGTGCTTTAATTTTAAATCCACTGTGCAGTTTGAAACAGTTGTCAAATTCACCGCAATTCTCCATTTCCTTCTTTTCTATTGGCATTAGATTTAATGAGGAAAAAAGAGAGAAGCATGTGGGCTTTTATTAAATTATCACTTCTTTTACTAGTTAAACATCCAATCGAAATTATTCTGAAGTCAGTGCAAATCTTTTAATTGATTTCAATAAGGCATAAATCAGATCGCAGAAGAGTAAGCAGCCAGCTCAGAGCTTTAGCTTTATGCTTTAGCTTGGTATTTGGAGCTATAGTAATGGGATTTCGCTTTTACGAGAACCCTTATGTGGTCAACATATAAATAACATAAGTAGTGTTTTCTTTATTATGTAATATTTACATTTCAGTCACAAATGTAATATGTAAACTATTGCAGTTGATATCCAGCTGATAAGCCAGAATCTGTTAGGTGTAAAGCCTGTAGGTAAGTGTAACAATTTTATTTTAGCTGGTCATAATGAACTTTGAAAAAAACAGGGTTTATGCCAACAGATTGTGGCCTAAAACATGTAGAGAGTGACACATTCTACCATTTAATTAAAATCCATTCTCTAGCAGCCACTAATCCTGGGCAATTTAATCAATTTCTTCTGGCAATGTGTAAACAAAAGGACTTCAAAACATCACCGTCTCCATCTCAAGAATGTCATACATGATTTTATTATGGAAATGCAACATTAGCTATTTTTTTCCTTGCTGGATTTAGACCACTTGAATAGAATGTTTAAATACCTCAATTTTATAAATGTGAATCATCCATTGAAGTCAATAAGATCACTCACTTCCTTAAAGTTAAGCCCTGATTAAGTGCTTCTGTGGACTGAGGCCTCTAGGAAAAACAGCTCTTGAGTCTGTCCTCTGGTGAGATAGCAGCCCAACCAATTTTCTAAATCAAAACAAAATCTTCCACTTGGCAGTAATAGTAGGGCTTGTTGATTTCTGGGTTTACCCACCAGAGAAATCTGAGCCTTCAAACTGAATTACGCTAATATTTCTGGATCCTATGTCATTGTTTGGGAACATCGCTGCATTTTGGAGAAATTTAGGGAAAGGCCAACCTTCTTTTGAATTAGAAGTTTATGGTCCTGTTAATTTATAAATTAGAAAACTTAAATGAGATTCAGTACAACAGTAATCATAGAGTTCTCTGCCAATGTTTCTTTCCCGTTCTCGTGCCTTTTACAAATCTTTACTTTGCTGATATGCAAGAGACACATGGGAAACCAAAAGAAATATTTGCTGTTAGCTACACATTGGTCAGATGTCCTTTCTGTCGGCAGTTGTAGCATGCGGGGTTGACTGATACGTCGAAGAAACAGTCAGACTGACAACACGCAGCTTTCACACTCATAAAATAAATGAGATTGGTACCTTAGCTGTAAACACACTGGATCGTCCAATTAAAAAAAAAAAAAAGCCCTGCTTTTCTTTCCTAAACTTTTTCCACAGTATAGTTACACCTTTTATATATTACAATGCAAATATTACCAATAGCCTGCAGTATTTATCAATTGCTATTTCTAGGAACAGATTATTGTGGCCTCCATGTCTTCATCCAGAAAAATAATTTGTCTGTTAGGCCATCTGTATGCACCGGCAGAAATGTGTGGATTTTAATAGGAGCTGGCATGATTTTTTTCCTTTGCAAACTGAATTTCTACGACTATATGCAATTCTGAATATTTGCAAGGGTGACAAAATTATGATTTTGCCTGATGCACTATTTCTGACCCATTTCTGTAGTGTTTGACCATTCACAATCTCTAACACGACACCCCTGAGTTTTTAGTCAGTGCCTCACCTTTCTCCTTTGCCGTAACAGTTTGTAATTCCCTCCTTGCCCCACCTTATCTTAATTCCCCACCCTTCTACACGTACATGCATGTTCGCTCTCTGGGTAACCCCAAATTCCTGCAGCCCAGATTGCAGCTGCCTCAGTCTCCTGAAGTACAGTCATACCCTATCACTTGTAAGTACCACTCGTACTGCTGCTTTCTCTCCAGATGAATCCTACCCTCCAAGTTCCAGCAAAGTTAGCTCCAGTGCCAATTTCCATTAGCCCCTCCGTGCAGGGGACACAAAGTGAATGCTCTCAGGGAAAAGAGGCAGGAACTGCAAAGGCTGGAAGAGGATGAAGGGAGGAGAGAGGTGGGAGAGGCCAGATGAAATTTTTGTGAGCGTTCTCCATCCCAGCCTGGTGCATGCTTTGCTTTCCCAAGAGGGCAACTTCCCAGTTTGAGAGCTGTTGCTTTGATAACGTTTCTCCTTTAAGCACTCCTGAAAGCTGAGAAGTCCAGTTACTCCCATTCACTGTGAAGGAAACAAGGCACAAGGGAGGAACGTTGTGACTACATCAACATTTCTTCCAGCTGCAGCACCAGCTCCAGCAGCTCCAGGTGACTGCCATGGCCACCTGGCATGGGCCTTGGGGATGCTGATGCAACGATCTGCGCAGCTGCATGCTGTGTGCCAGGAACCCAAGGGGGGAGAAAGAAAACTTATTTTTATCCAGATCCTTGCACTGACTCACCCAACGGCCCAACCAGTAGTGCTGGCATAACAGGAAGGGGGAAGAGAAGGGGCAGAGCGCACGAGGCCGTTACCCACTTCTTACTGTTTGACCAAAGAGGGGGTTTGGAAGCAGGAGGAGATGAATAGGACCTGTTTAACCAGCACTACTGCCAAAAGAAATGTATGTCCCAAGATAATAAACAGCTGCTCTCTTCCAAAGCCCAGCTGAGCCTGTGAAAAAGTTACCATCCCCATTTTTTGTCAGCATCACCCCTGCCAGATATTAATGCTCCTCACATGTGCTGGCAGAGTTGCTTGTATGTGTATTCCCCAACTCTTCAGATTAAATAAGCCAGGTTACCAGACTTACTATTTAAACTATCTGCATTAGCTGAGACCCATTTGCCCAAATAAGATTAGGATGAAGTGAGCCAACAGATCAGAGGAGACAGCAGGCTCCGGCAGAGGGACAATAAATAGCTGGTAGGTGGCAGTAACCTCTTCCATAAGCACAACTTCCTATGTACTGTGGGAGTCCATCCACTTAGGCCCTAAGTGTTGGCCATGGTGATATAGAGACAGTTACACATAAGCGAAGAGAGTTTATTCATTACTACTCTGGCCTAGAGTAGTAAAAGCTCCAGGGTGTGGGGTTTACCATCTTTTCTTTGTTTTATTATTACTGCATCACAGGGATGTTCACTTGTGAAGCATATGCTGAACTGTATGGACATCTCCAGAGTCCCAGGCTTGCATTACGCCTGCTGATCCATCCTCTTTGCTCATACAGTGGCTCAACCAAGCCTCTAAGCTGCAAAAGTGAGCTGGTGATTCTTGCCTAAGTGTGCAAGGTGGGAATGCTTCTTGCAGAGGAGGCAGCTGAAAACCCTGCAGTCTCTAGATTCATGGGGAGAAGTTAACTTGGATGAAGATGCTCCATACACCAGCTGGAAAAGGGGCAGCCACAGCACTGTTCCCACGGAGCCAGCGCAGGAGAAGGCTGCACTCCTGAGGGGTGCAGCAGCTGTCGGTTACACATGCAGTCCCCACAGACATGTTGAGCTTACTCCTGTCTTCAGCAAACAGGACGTCACCACCAACTGCCATTTGGGTGCTTCACTTTCACATCCTCTTTGCCATGACACGTCTGATTGTCAAAGCCACAATCAAATCGTCGTTCTGAGGGCAAAGTGTGTCTCAAGAAAAGCATCCCCCATGGCTGGCTCCCTGATTCAGCTAAGCTAAAAGCTAAACTAAGCAAAGAGGAGATTTTTTTCTACATCCCAGATGTAAACTGCTTCAAGATATACAGCTCTAAAAAATCTCAGTGTGTTACTAGTCTAGGCCCTGATCCTGGAAATGCTTACTAATTCAGGTAATCCTTGCTCCTGTTAAGCCATGAAACTTATCAACAGACTTGAGCAGCTATCATGTGGTGAGGATTGGTCTGTTTAAAACATCTGTTTCTCCTTGCTTAAATTTAAAAAGAAATGTTATTAAAATTAGAACAACCATTTTATTAATCCAAAATATCATCTAGTTATTTAACAAAGACTTAACAATGTGAGTCATCTGCATTAACAAATCCAGATGCTATAGTCAGAGGCAGCAAAGACTCAGAGACTGACAATAGGCTTGCTTTGTACGCTAATTAATTTTTTTGCTATTTGTTTTTCATTACAAACAGGCCTTCCCTAATATTTTATCTCTTATGGTGGATTTTAAGGAAATTGTAAGTGAACAGAAAAATACCAGGTTCTCTCTCTTTTTTAAAAAAGTAATATACAAATACTATTAAGAATTTCTAATCTTGATTTTGTGTTTTCAGTGGACTTCATAAAAAAATGAAATGTGTGCATATCTTTTTGCCATGTTACAGCTGTTTTCTTCTCATCCAGAGGATTGGACAAATGTGGTTTTCATTTAACCACATTTAAATTTAAATTGCCACACCATTCTGTGCTGGGTGTAAACTTACTGTGCATATGTCCAAGATGAAAGGAGCCTAATTTGGGAACCGCTATCCATGGTGATTCTCACCAGCTAGAAATCAGGGACTGCACTCGTTCTGGGAAAGGCCACATAATGTAAAATCATCAAAATCGTCTTCTCCTTTTAGCTCTTCACTGAAGGGCTGATCACATTGAATGGGAATTTTCAAAGCACCTTATGACAGAAGAATTAAAG
>NW_010100356.1:7542-12081 GCF_000699245.1 Pterocles gutturalis
GAACAAAGTGAGGCCAATACTAAACACTTTGCCAATTTAATTTTAATACATATAATTTTTATACAGGGATCTTATTTGCACAACTCAATGGAGCCATGTATTTGAAGAGCACTGCTGATTAATTAGGTTGGTTCAGTATGAATGAATTAGGTGATCTCTATTTTATGTCTGTTTTGAAGTTCACCATTGTGAACTTCACCCCGTTCAGTGCTTCATCCTGTTTAAAAGACTTATTACTAACTTTACTTGGGCAGGAAAGGGAATCATTAAAAGCAGTGTGTAAGCCTCCTGAGTATGGTGGGTTCTGTTACAGATGTATAAATCCAGCTTATTACTCAGCTAAGGGGAACTGACTTTCTAGGTAGGTTTTGAAAACAGAGGGATCATGAGTCGGCAGGTGTGAAAACTGCAGTTTTTATAGACCAGGCCTGAACCCAAGTTTTCTGTTCCTGGGGTGATGTCTGTACCAGCTTTAAAAGTACTCTGCCTCTTTTTATAAGTATAGTGTGTATTTTGCTCCTATTTTCTCAAAAGACTACAGAAACAACTTATTTCAATTATTTGGAATATTTATCTCAACACGTCAATAAAAACAAAATCACGTTTCACTTGGAAATACAAGAAAGGTGGAACATGCTAGACTTCCCTTTTTGCTTCTTCACTTCCAGTTCAGGAGTTCCTTTATTCAGTCTGATGTTAAATCTACTTGTATTACAGAATCCTTTTTATCTGAGCAAATCTTATTCCTTAGCAATGAATCTCAGAACATTATGGGGTGATTGTATAAAGCCATTGCTTTTTCTTTATTGTCCACTAAAGAAACATTTATGATTAAATGGGAAAGGAAACTATCTCATTCTCTTGAGCTGGAGATATTGGACTCAATAATGTCCTTCATACGTGTATGCTCTATTTCAGCTAACCTGTTAGAATTGCAATGTAAAATTGTAAATCAATGGCATCAAACACCTGTGAAGATGAGTAAGATTGCAAGCCATTTCTCAGACAGATTTGGAGAAACAGCTCTCAGCCAAGGACTCTTTTACATGTTCTACAGGGTTTGTCCTAAATTACCCCAATAAAGTCACTTGTTATACATCATATTGAGAAAATTGCCAGCTGTCTGATGTCAAGTACTCAGGAACACTATACGTATGGACACTTGGACTTTGAGGTATGTGACAGACAACTGGATGTTAATAAAAATCGAGTTACAGGCTATTCAGCTGGTTATTTGCAGAGCTAAAAATTCAGACTCTTCTTTAATAACGAAAGTGGATCCTTAGGAATTTGTTCAAATCTGTTCTGTTTAGCTATAACTAAAATGCATGCTTCTTTACACAAGGTGTTCTTTTGTTGATTAGTTCAGTGAAGGTAGGAATAGTTAAACCCAGCTACTCATAAACACTTTATGGGATAGAAAGAATGAGCATAAGGAAGAATTTTGTTTGTTTTTCTTGTCTTTCTGTAATCACAATTGTATCTCTTTTAAGCTTGTAATCTTCTGCTTGGCTGATTCTCTTGTAAGGGCTTTAATAATACAAATTTAATATGAAGTGTACTTTTGTACCTACCAATATACATCAGTCAAAACCCTTACCCTCTGTATTTTGGAATAAATTTACTAAGATTTGTATATGTGAAATATCCCTAGACCTAACAAATGCAGAGTTGTTATTGCCCAAGCATGCTTATTACCTTTGCAGAGCATGGAGATCAGTGCAGCATAAACACCTGGCCACCAGAAAATAAAAATATACACCACCCAGCCGATGGTATTTCAAGCCCCGTCACAGAGCTGACAGTACTCACTGGGTGTGATTCCGCCATAAGAGTGTTGTCCCACTCCCTGCAGAGGACACCAGAAGGTGTGGGGGGGTTATGTCTTATTGTGTCAGCCTGATGGTTTATGCTGCTCTAGAAGGGTGATTGCAGTTCTGCTGCTGGAAAAGGCATTACAGTGTTATCTAGAAAAATGCAGCTAGAAGAAGTCAAAGAATCATCAAAGAAAGGATCAAAGAGAGGAGGAAATCCAAGGAGAGGCACCCGCACAGAAGAGGGCATCATAGGGGTCAAAACTTCTTATTATGGCTCTGGATTCAGTAACGTCAGGCAAAAATTGTAAGCTGGTAAGGAAAATGGTGACTTCTTCACTTAGTATTTTTGAGTTAAAAATTGTTTCTAGAAGATGCTTGCTCATCTATGAATCATGAGAGTTAATTACATAAAATTGCTTGACCTGTGTTACACCTCAGGTTGTATGACCTAAAGGTATCTTCTGACCTTAAATTTTATGAATCTGCATTAAGTAGCTGTAAGGAAGGAACAGCAGAATAGGATGTTGCTTCACTGATTTGAATTACAACATGTATTTGCATCCTCATTTGCATTTACTGTCTTAAGAGTAACTGTACCTAATGCAGTTGTGAGATGGAGTTGTCACTGTGAGCTGAAAAGAGGACCAAGATCATGTTTAAGGACTGACATCTGCTAGCATAGCTGTAAAGACATGCCAGCTCTGACAGGCATAGCTGTGTCAACAGAAGCCTCTGGTAGAGGCACAGTTTGTACCAGTAAAACTGCAATTTTATAAATAATATTTTATGCCAGTGGTGGGAGATGATTATTTTATTCTACTGGTGGAAAATACTGTTTTGCTAGCACACATGTATCCACACTAAACTTCTTAGAATTTTAGTATGCACAGCAAAGCACTTCCCTCAATGATTCCTTAACCAATCAATTTTGTTGATGCTGCCAGAGAAAGGGCATGCAACTGGCCCTGGCAACTGTCAGCTTTGTGGTACCATACATGACAGCAGTTAATAAGGGGAGAGTGCAGAGAGAGTTTCAGGAGAAGTCCAGGCTAAACCTGTTGGCCAAATAGTTTTGCCAGGGAGCAGTGTGAAATGATCAGGCTGAATGAAGTCGGAAGAAACAATGAGTAATGAAAAAGTTCTTTTTCTGAAATAGTTGCTGTCATTTGAAGCAAAGGTTTAACAATACTGGCAAAAATGACACTGGAATAAATTGCACTGACCCCACAGTTTTAGTAATTGCAGCTATAATAGAAAATCCTTTGTGGTGTAAACTAGTTCTCAGAAAAGACCCTAGGGGAAAGGGTGAAGGGTGATAACAGTTAGCACTCTATCCAGGAGCAGGGAATGAGGAGGGAACATCACTACTTCGGTCTGTAAGCCTAGGCCAGATGTGCCAGCCCTGATCCCTGATCAGACTGTGTGACCCACTCTCAAGCCTTCCCCAGGCAACGTGTGGGTGTTATTCTTTGTTCAGCAGTGCTGATGGGCTCCATTTCCAGGGAGTTCCTAGGACGTGGGTGTGCTCAGCTTTAACATCAGGATAGCAGATGCAGTCACTACTGAGCTGGTGCTCGAAAGTGCAATTCTTGCTTTTCACAGTTTATATCTAGGTGCTGCATGTTTTGGAAGGGCATGACCACTAATCAACCTTTAGTCCACATTAATAAAGTTTTGCAATATTCCATTTCCTTACCTTTTTTTTTTTTTCCCCACCAATAAACTTCTTTAAGCCTTCCAGTACTCTGACGCAGCTTTTCTCCTTCACTGCTTCTGCAGCTTTAGCAATGATTCTCTTGGTCAAAATGGTGACTGGCTGCATACTAGAGCTTTCGCTGCATGTGCACCACTCACACCTCAGCCCTTCTCCTCGCAGAGGAACAGGACTCCAGGGCAGAACCTCAGGCCATTAAGAAACAACCTGGAGGTGACCACAGAACAAATTGTTGGGAATGCATTTTCAGGCAAGGTAGTGTGTGTGGGGAGCTAGGTGTGAGGGTTTGGGGGAAGCACCGTGCCCGTGTTGCTCCGACTGCCTCTTGTCTCTCTCCCTCTTGTGCTGTTGCGCTATTAGTGCCTTGCAGTGCTGTTCACAGCGCTCACCCACCACAGAGCTTTTGTTCTGATTTCCAGCATCACAGCTCTTCCCTCACCATCCCACCATCACTCCTGTTGCTCTGACCCCCGTCGCAGCAGCAGCTAGTCTCACATGTGCACACAGACATCCCACACAGGACTGTGCTGTGCTGTTTCATTCCTCCTCTTGGAAAATACGGAGGGCCTGCAGTGAGGCAGGAAGGTGCGGGAGCTGGGAGGGATGGAGGCACACCTCAGGGCAGGCACAGCTAGAGGCTGTGATTACCTCTGCCTCAAGGCTGGGCCTTGTGCCTAGGCAAGGAAGGCACTGGCACACGGGAGGCCTGGAGAAGGCTGAGGCAGCCTGTTCCTCTCTGTGAGGTGTTCAGAACTGCATGAGCACCCCAAGGAGAGGAACACAGCCAGGAACAGGAGCCTGGGGAATGGTGAATCGCTCTCTTCACCTCAGGCACTGCACGCTCTCGCTTGCTATTTCTGGGGGATTTGGGCTCGCACCGGGCAGGGGAGAAGGGCTCAGCTGCCAGTGCAGGCAGGCGCAGCGCAGATCCTAATTCACCCCTGGAGAGGCTGGTGTGCAGCCAGCAGCGGCAGTGACAGAGGGCGGCAGCCAGGCATGTCAGATGCT
>NW_010100356.1:12112-12462 GCF_000699245.1 Pterocles gutturalis
TGCCACTGACCTTCTTCCCCCAGCCCCGGGAAGGGAGCTGCTGCTTGGCTCCACTTGGCCAGCGCAGATGGGCCTGGGGCAGGGTGTGCACCAGCAGTCCTCTGGAGCCAGAGGCGGCTGGAGGGCCCAGCCCGAACCCCAGTGTGGCTCAGGCAGGCCAAAGCTCTGAGGTGGAGGAAGGAGGCACTGGGGCCGGGAATGGGTTTTGGGGCATTTGGAAGAGTCCCTTCTAGAGATGAAAGTGCTGCTCGGTTAGAGCTGCATTTGCTTTAGCTGGGCTTTAGCTGGTGTATGAGAGGGCGATTAAAAAAAAATTTAAAAAGCCGCAACGGCTGAAACAGTGAATTCAA
>NW_010100356.1:12492-12723 GCF_000699245.1 Pterocles gutturalis
TACTCCACAACAAAATGTCATTTTAACACAAAGATTTTGGGAGTGTGAACAACATAGACTCCAGACTGTCATAATACGCTTAATATGTGAAGAAGTATTGATGTGGAATCCCAAGTTTAGTGGGTAAATAAGCATGTATCTTTAAATTAATTCAATCCAGTGCCATACAACTGCCCCGAATCTGGTGCTATTTATAATGAGCCCAGAACACTTTATAAAAACAATAAACTA
>NW_010100357.1:0-24846 GCF_000699245.1 Pterocles gutturalis
TTTAAGCAGTCTTTAACCCACGACAGATATTAATGCAGAAATGGTCACTAGACCTGAAGATAGCTAATTAGTTATACAAGCACACGGATTATAGTGATATCAATAGTGTTATGGACAGCTTGAACAAGAAATGGGGTATTTAACAGTGTTTACTTGGTACCCCTTTAAAAGAAAACAACATCCATGCTCTAAACCATTATCCAGTTCTAGACTACCTACTAAGCAGTTGTACACTTCTTTTCTATACATACAAAAATTCAGATCTGAGCTTGCTTACACACATAGCCATCGTAAAAGATTTTAAGTGCATAGTTAGCATAAGAATCTACTTTTTAAAAAACATATGTATATACGTATAAAAGACATCTGAAACTGAAATACTGATTGTAAACGTACACAACTGCAGCTTCAATGGATACCTGCAGCACTCTAGTGGCCATTCTTCATAAATGCAACGTCAAAAGCTGGCAACTATTTTGGGCAGTCGAGATTTAAAGGAAAAAGAACCTGCTAACAACTAAAATTAAATGGCTACAGAGTTAGACATGAAAGTTCTGAAAATGAGCAATAACATACTGTGTGCACACTGATGAAATTTATTCAAGCAAACCTGTTTTAATCTAACAACATTCTTGCTCTGCGTTACAAATATAATGAAAGCAGTTTGGAGCAGAATACATTATAGCTTGTGGTCATTTTATCTTTTGATGTACTAGCTCACCATTTCAAGACAACTTAATTACTGGGAGCTTTACATGACTCATTTTCCTTCATCTCACTGGCTGTAGGAGGGAAATAATAGGGCATATAAATGGGGAAGAGAGTCTCTCCAGTCCTGATCAGGTCCTTTCAAAAAAAGAAAGATTTTTTTTTTCCATGCAATGGTTTTTCTATCATTGCAAGATGTCTGTTTGCAGTGCCTGAAGTAATAGACTTTACATCTTTTCTTATGGAAGAGTAATACAAAAATTAACACATTTCTCAATGAGAAAAAGGTTTTTCTACTTGTTTTACTTCAATATTCAGCATGTTTTCCTTCATTATTCACCTCATTTGTTTATTTAGCATCCAGAAGCTGCAAAACAGGGAAGTATAGAAGTGCTTCTATGTAAGGAGTTGTGATTGTAGAAAGTGATGATAAATAGTAAGTTATCTCCTATACACATATTTTCTTGCACAAATGTGTCTGAATATCAAGTACAATAATTAATATTTGCATGTTATTTCATCTTTTATGATTTTCTTGTGGTTTTTTACCAGCTGGAACTCATCTAGGATCAGGAAAAAACACATGGATATTTTATTCATATGATTCTTTTTTTCAAGGAAGACAAACCAAAAAAATCTCAGTAATTTTGTGTTAGGAGGGACATTAAAATATAAAAATTCTGGACATGAAGAGAAGAACCTTAATCAATTGGAATGAGAAGGCAAGACACAACTGTTAAGAAATGACAATATCAAGGATAATGGAGTTGGGTCTCTGCACTCTAACCAGAAGCAGGTCTTGAGCACAAAGACGAAGAATAGACCATATACTACTGTGATGTTCTCTTACAGCAAATTGAGAGATAATTGATGTTAGAATGTTAATATCTTCCAAAATACCTTGTTTGAATAACTGCAGCGATGCTATCTGGTGAAATAAAGAACTATTACGATGCATATGTTTGCCTCCAGGAGCAGAAGGCACAATTTCTTTAATAACTTAGTTGTTGATCCCTTATTGCCATCACAGTGACATCACTGAAGCTGCAGCAACACATCTGGGTCAGGGAAGATACTTGGCTTGAATGGATCACTAATAGTTGCAAGGACAGAAGATGAGAATGCCTTAAGACAAACATTATTAAACTGTTGCTTTTAGCAGTGTGGTTCAACAGGACCTGAGATTTTGAGTAGCTGGAAGCTAGATAGTCAAGACATTGCCTCAAATAAACATTAGGAATTGTATCTAATGTGTTCATATCAATAACATTTTTCATTTTTCCATGGTTGCCATACACGTGCTAGGTACAAGAGAAAATGGTATCAAAGTTGTGAGTTTCTGCACAAGCGTTATCAGAACAAAGGAGCAGTTGCTTATCATGACTCCCTGAGCATTATCCAAAACAAAGAGGAAAACAACTGCATCATACTTCCACAGATTCCACAGATGGGCCAGGAGCTCAGCCTCTAATGGGAAGTGTGATCAAATGGGCTGATCAGCAGCTGTCTATCCATTATCTACAGCTGAGGAAATCTAACACCAGAGCAATGAATTCCTTCTCTTTGGCTGAACCCTAAAACAAGTACATCCAGGAAACTAGTAGAGCTCAAATATTGTCAGAGTTAAATGCTGTTTGTTCACATATTTAACTAAACAATACCAGCTAATCTCTTTCACTAGTGCTGCAACTTTTTGGCCAAAACTTATCTGTCCAATTTTACCTGGACGTAATGATGAATAAGAATAATGCAGATTAATTTCTCACTGGAGAGATTTAAAAATGGATCTGTTTGGGACAAAGTGCTTAATACCTCATCTGACAAATGCATCTTATTTTCACTACTTCTTCTGTAACACTGTATGAACACCACAGGTTCTACCACCAGTTGTAGCTCCAAACAACTTAAGCAGCCCGGTCTGAGGCCAAGATACAGGCAGGACTATTGCAGCTGGCCAAGAAGGTATGAACAGAGAAGACAAGAGGAAAAGTAAGACAGTAGGCATGAGAAGGAGTCCAGTTCAAGTATGGTGCTTCTAATCAATAAGACAAACAGAAAATTTATTTCTTTCCCTCCTTACATCATACACCTGTGATGTGTGACATCACATATCATTAAAAAGACTGTAGAGGATTAAGAAGAAAAAAAAAACGAAAAAAATCAGCAATTGTCAGGGTTTAACTGAATTTCTACAATGTTAAAATTGTTTGAGATGTACACTGGTGAATATTAGCATAGACCCTTTGGCTTCGATGGACTTACATCATCTGAAGAAATTATACTTTCACAGGTATGTCTTTCTTCGTTCCCTTCATTCTGTCAATTTGGATGTCTAATGAAAAATAATTTTATTTGAAAAATAAACCTTTAATAAAGTTCTACAACACAGTGCATCTTCATTAGTCAATAGGCACCCGATGAGAAGAATGTATAATATACATCTCTGATCAACAGAGAGAGTTACTGCATGCGAATGTGCCACGGCTTATTTGCAAACAAGATGCTATTGTCCTAGTGCAAAGCAAAATGTGTGTGACAGGAGGGAATTTATCTTAATGACTTCAGAGACCCTCTCCAATTTTAATTCCTAAATCCAGATAGAGATGCAGCACTAGTGTTCAAATTGGTGTGCATGTTTACAAGCATACTTGCTTGCCCCTTCCTTTTCTTTCTCTCTCTCTCCTACAAATTATGGACAATATTAAGTACACTGTAATCAGGGCTTGAAAAACAGTAACACGTTAAGAAAAAGGCATCTTCCCTTGGCAAATGTCATCACCTCCACAAAGGTCAGGCTTTCATTTCAAAACATACTTTTCATCCCTTACATTCGAGAGGATAATTATCTAAATGTGGATTAAGCGGGAAGAAAACTGTCTTCCTAAGAGCTCTGACAAACAAATTCCCAGTCTCTATGGTTGCTTGCATGTGTCAGCTTTTGCTGCTGTTACTGTGGACCCTCCAGCCAGCCCTGAAGCTGAGCTGGATCAGGTCGCTTCCCCTCTGCTGCTGCCTGGGAGGTGCTGAGCACTGTGTGTCAGGCAGCGCTGGTCCCTCCGGGGAGCAGCACACAAGCACCGCTGTCTGCCAGGCGAGCACACGGCAGCAGAGAGCCTCTGCCGCCACTCTGGCAGGAGGGGAGAACAGAGAGGGATTTCTTCATTTTTTTTTTAACAGGTAGAGGAAAGGCTGATGGCTGGGAAGCACTTCAGAATCACAGGAATTGCAGAAGTCGGCTTTCTTACATCTGCACAACATGGATGTCTCGCCTGTATCCATTTTCTCACCATCCTCTCTTTCCACAGCAAGAGAAGAGCTCAGAAAAGACCACTGCTGGGGGAGAACAGAGAGGGATTTCTTCATTTTTTTTTTAACAGGTAGAGGAAAGGCTGATGGCTGGGAAGCACTTCAGAATCACAGGAATTGCAGAAGTCGGCTTTCTTACATCTGCACAACATGGATGTCTCGCCTGTATCCATTTTCTCACCATCCTCTCTTTCCACAGCAAGAGAAGAGCTCAGAAAAGACCACTGCTGCTGCTGCTGCATAGGCCCTTCTAGCATGTTTTGCTACAAATCTCTTTACTTAAAAAAAATAAATTATTTGAGATGTATAACAAAGTGTTTCCACCATTTAAAATAACACATCAGATATGAAAGAAAGAACAAAAGAAACTCTGAAAAATATCAATTTCCTGTGTGATGGCCTGTCATGTAATTGAAGAAAAAGACACAACCTACCAAGGAAAAACAGTAAATAGTTTATATTTTATTTACATATTCTTGCTCTTTGTCTTTGAAAAACCCCTGAAGTATAAACTCTGTAATGGCAGGCAGTGCAATACCAGCTATATCCATACCAATATTTCATCCTTCTGTAGCAGGAAGGCACGCTCCTGAAATGTGTTTTTTTCTCTTGGGTTATATCTTGTCTCATACATTTTGATTCTGTTCAGTCAGGGGTAGTAATCTTTTGGGCTATAATTTCTACAACAAGAAAAGAAACTGTATTGTTCACCTTGTACGGAAATTCAGTCCTACACAAAAACCCAATGCAAATCTCACATCACGGTATTTTCCTATACAGGTAATCATGCCAAAAGTACAGTCCATATGTTACCTGATATCAGCTAATGGTATAACATACCCATAGAGCAGGGGTGCAGTATATAATATAAATGTTTTATATCATCATTGTTGGTTTTTTTTGCTCCTGCTATATCAATTTAATGAACAGCCAACAGCTAGCTTTGTGGCATAGAAGAGAGATGATAAAATTACTAAATGGTATAAATGTGAGTTGAGAGGAAGAATGATTTGTTATTTCAAGGTGGTTTGATAATAATTAAATGTTATATTATCCCCTTTTTAGAGTAATTAAGATTTTATGTAAATTTGACAAATATTTTAATGTAGAACCTTCATTTTTAAAATATGAAGTGTTTGTGCACTTTCAGTGACAATCTGGAAGATTTTATCTATATTTTCTAGCAAATGTTCAGGGTATATCAACCAGAGTTCTTTTCAATATTTATATTATGAGAAATGATAAATTATGTCAGTGAGTTTAGACTAGCTTGTTCTACAGTGTTTTGCAAGTACCGTTGCACACCTTGGTGAATCTAAATATCCATGGCTTTACTAGACTTCTCAGATATCTCATTTTTTAATAACACATCCACAGATGGCTTAGCTTGAATTTTGTTCATCTTTGTGTACTGGCAACACATTACCTCAGAAAGGAGTCCAGTCATGCAGTCTTTCCTTGCACAAAAATTCTAATAACCACAGAAGTAATCACAGAATTTGGATTGTAATCAGCCGCTCCATCATGCTTGTTATATCTGAAGTGTGTTGGTTATTTTTAAGCTCAGTGAACAATTATTACAGTAAAAGATAAGTCTATCTAAAGAAGATGCTGGGGAGATCACCAAATGTTTTAAATGAAAGTACATTCTGTCTGCTACCAATCTGTTTCTCTCTTCTTGTGGATGCCTAGAGGTCTGATGGGTTCTTTATCACCAAAGTCTTTAACAGTGGTATCTCTGAAAAATATGGGGCAGTTCTGCCACAGCTGTGAGCCTGATACTGGAATAATTTGATGTAATCTGTGATTTAGGTAGTATCAGATTAACTACATGTAATTCTTCCTTCTGGCTGTATCCACAAATATCCAAGAACATCAAAACCATATCATTGACTACAGCTGGTAAACAGTTTATGGGATTTCACTTTATTTGTCAATTCCATTCTAGGTAGCTGGTCTGAAGATACCATCTACACAAATGTGTGATCTATTTTGAATCATAAGATTGAAAAGCTCTCTTGCCAGCAAGTTCCATCTGTCAAATTTATATGTATTGGACCATGCAATTTTTCTCACTTCTTGAGCTTTTTGCAGAAACTATCTTCTCCACATTGAAGTCAATGAGGTTACTACTGACAAGCTATTTCTACTAAAAAATAGACAGGCTTTAAAGAGCTTACTTAAATTAAATGCACACTTAGGAAGAAAATATCACTACTAATACAACTACTATATGCAATATGTGAAATATATAAAAAATATCTTCTTTATGTACACTTGCAAATTCCTTTTACTAATGATTACTCATGTGAGAGTATACACTTATGTGACTGGCTGGATCAGGACCTAATATCAAACAGTTAATATAGAAAACCCCCACAATTTTCTCTACTTTGCTATATTGCAGTGTAAGCTGTAATCATTTCACTAAAATACTGTGAAAATACAGAATGTTACTCTTCCTATACATACACCTTTCCCTTGTGAGTTCATAGAGACATGATTTGCAAATTTTTTTCCATTTTAATCAGATTTTTCAAGATCAAAAGATGAAACAATAGCTCCAAATTCCTTTACCTAATGATGTTTTCTAAAACTACAACCCAGCTGAAATGAAATAATATACCTTATTCTTGGTATCCCCCTACAAAAAATGAAAAAGAGAGAATGAGACACCGTGAGCTGACACCATTCTAAAGGAATGCTAAAAATTTAAATGAAGGCAAAAATTTTGAATTCAGAACCTTATTTAAATGTCCTCCAGAGCTTTTTCTCATTCATCTTACATTAACTGAGAGAAGGAAGAGTACAATGGGATCTTTCTGAATATGTAAATTACCCTGTATTAATAAGCTTCAGCAGCTATCTATTCTAGATTTTACTGTTAGAACTCAGCTAAGGCAATAAGAGCAAATTAGACATTAGTAATTTACATTTTTATAGTTCTTACTAAAGCAATCTAGAATTGACTTTTTCTGCGAAGAGAGGGCATCAGATAGTATATAAAATTGTACTTACTACGCTTGGCTTAGACTTTGCTTTCAAACACGTGTCTTTTAAAAAAATAATTGGAGAAACACAGAATATTCAATAGCCACAATAGAAAAACAAACAAACAAACAAACAAACAAACAAACAAACCCTGTTCAACTGAGAAGGAAGTTTGGACAGAGAGGTAACATTGCTGAGATGAAATCTGCTGAGGAAAAAAAAGGGAAAACCAGCAAGAGATAACTGATAGAGAAAGAAACATGCAATAGCTAAAGGGACAAAAGTTTGCAGAGAAGCTTTCATTGCAAATTATTGTAGAATAATTTCCACCTCTGAGTCAGATTTTCTAGCTTAGAGAGGAAGAAGGGAAAATATTTATTATTTTCCCAATAGATTACATGGATTTCCTTCTATTGCAAAGGTTTTTAAAAATTTTTCTTAGGGAGCAAGGTCAGGATGTATGTAGTAGACACGGGTTTCATTACTGGGGCAGTTACATTTCCATCTACTGCAATGATTTCCAAGACAAAAACTTCAGTATTGCATATTGTGCAGACGAAAAATTTATATGATTTAAAGTAGACAAATTCTCAGTGCTTCATATAGCTCTGGTGCGGATCAGCCCTGCAACTGTTGGTAATGATCCATTCATAGGCATCCACCAAAGATCTGTAAATGGTTCATTGCAAACATAAATGTTACAGGCCTAAGTCTCACCTTTCCTATCTAGTGTGCCTATCCTATATAAGCATAGACTATAAAAACCATTTTTTTGTTTCAGTGTCCTGAAAAATAATATTAGATCTGTACGTGATGATAATCTATCAGCTCCAGACTATCTTCTGGGTAGGACAGATTACTGAAAAAAAAAGTAAGTTTGTGTGATTTAGTGGCATGTAAAAGACAATTTTAAATTTTCCAAAAAGAAATGGATATCCAGGTGATGTGCAGAAAGACAGTTTCCTCAAATAATTTCTTTCAAAAACAACTCAGCTATTTCCTACAGCAGAAAGTATGGTATAGCTGTCCCCAATACTATTTAGTTTACATCATAACTTAAAGATTTTAAGTCATGTTTTACCTTCAGGTAAAGGCAAAAAAAAGCAGGGGGATTGGACTAGATGATCTTTCGAGGTCCCTTCCAATCTCTAACATTCTGTGATTCTGTGAAAATCTCACTGAAGACTGTGGATTATAAACATTGAATTTTAAGAAGGTGGACATTAAAACACTTGCTCATCATGAAAGTTACTGATTTTTATGCTGGAAAGGTTTTTTTCCCCACTGTCCTTATATACTTTTATGACATTAAAATCCAGGTTTGTAAACCATACTGATGCAGGTTCCTCAGCCTAAACATTTAACTCATGTTCCTAATTGCTAGAAAAATTGCAACCTCTGATGCTTTTTTAGCTCATGGTCATTTTAACAAAAAAATGTCATAGCAGATGTCTGTGTGCATGGGTACATACACAGAACACAGCAGAGGTTTATCAATACAGCAGCATACCAAACAAGAACAGAGTAGGTTATTTATTGTTAAGATAATAATAGCAAGATGAGAATTCTTAGTTGTTATACATGAGAAAATAGAAAATAAATAGCCATAACCTTGTAAAGGCCTTGTCAGTATCTCCTATGTACCCATCTCTCTGCTAATCTTATTCTGACACATACCCACCCCTCCAAGCAGGAGGACAGTCAGAATTTACTTTCCCTGAATTTTATTCAGTTCTTTCAAGATTATTTTAGATAATGAATTACAATATGCTGTTAACAAGTAAATTCTACAACATTTTTCTACAACAAGCACACTAATCCCTCCAAAATATTTGGGTCTACGTGTTTTTGTAAATGGTTTTATATAAATATTGTAGAAGAAATCCTCAACAAAGGGAAAACTAATTAGCATAGGGAAGTATACAAGACAAGAAAAACATTGAGAGGAATGTGTGCTTTGGTATGTTGCGAGTTTATAGACAGTAGCAATGTGTCCACTGGTATGTTGCAAGTAGGTAGAAGTTAATGTTTTTATCAATTTAACATTCTAAGACCAACATACTCTGCCTTTATAGATTTTTAGAATACAACTTAGAGTGCAACTGTAGGTCGATGTGATTCCCAAGCACTCTAAAATTATTTGCAAATAAGCAATTCCTCTAACGTCTCTGGTTCTTCTGTTCCGTGAGTGGGGCACTGTATACTTCACTGTACTACTGCAGGTACTACCCATTTGTACCAGCTACCTCAAGATCCTCCATTACAGCACAATATTGTCCAATTCCTACCATTACAATAGTCAAATAACATATTCCATTTTCTCATCATTGTCATTCATGCGCAAAATGTCACAGAGTGTTATTACGGAATGAAATACAGCGGTGGCAACATTAATGCAGGAACAAAGAGTGTTGCTAAATATATTCTTATACTGCCACCTGCTAGAAAGTGCTAGGGGCTTAAGAGATCAGAACAAAGCAGACATTTCCCTTTCCTTGCTTCAGGCATTTGCATTGTGCCATCCTACTTGGTAATGCTTTGCATGTTAACTAGCTTTTCCTGTCATATCTTAGGACATGCACATTCAGGCATTCTCTAGTCAGAGTGCATGATGTAAAAGAAGTCAAAGTTTGTAACAATAAAAGCAAAAAGTCAAAGTTCACATTATCAACATTTATATATTTGCAATAAAGACATTTAAAGTGTTTTAAAAACACCTCAACAAAGCAGGCGATTGCTTTTGTTGTTATGAACTGCAATTCAGAATCACAGCCCATGGATGCCTTCAGGTTGGCTTCAACGGGTTTTAGTGTGGATCCCTTCTTGTCTTATTGACAGTAGCCTTGGAAGCCAGTCTCCTTATAGCCAGTATGACAGGGAAAATCAGCATGATCAGGACTATTGTACCAGACACCTCAGCCCCTGACAATACAAACTTAGTGACTACACCTTCTTCCCTACCCCCTTCCTAAAATGCATGAGATAATAACACTTACCCTTGAGAGGGTCTTGCTATTCGCTTCTGATTGTGCTCAGAGGTAATAGGACATGTCTCAAAGTTTCTTCTGGAACTAGAGCGGAAACAATTTCACTGGAAACTTCAAAGTTGCCTAATGTTTAAAAGGGGTTAAAAATAAACAGGTTTTTTTCCATCCTAAATTCACAGAATGCATCATTTCTGTGACAAACATATATATGTATATTGCAGAACTGATTCCGTCTTTGGAGAGTTTATATATTCCTTGCTCAATAAATTATTAACATTTCATGCCATTTATTTAGTGAAAAAAGATGGGTGAGAGAAGGCTTGTAATCCAGAGGAGCCAGCAGGATAACAGCCTGTTTATGTGAAAATGGCAGGATAGAAGAGAGGAAAGAGATGCTCCCTTTTAAGGTGAACAATCCTGGCAGCCGTAAATAAGACACAAAAAATTTCTGACAGCTGTATTCCTTCCTGAGTATTCTTTATGCTGATACTTTATGCCAAAATTTCAGAAGGTCACAAACAGTCGTGATAGGATTTAAGGTATTCATTTATAATACTGAGTACAGTCAGAAATAAAAACAACAACAATAATACAACTCTGTAGTAAAGGTGTTTTAAAAATAGAACCTTTTTCTTTACATCCTCACACTTCTTTTTTTTTTTCAATTTTTTTTTTTTTTTTTTTTTTTTGTCTGTTAAAAAACCGATACAAAATCTCAATCTCTTGTGTGGAAGTTATTTCACCTTGCCTGTGAAAAACAAAGAGGAATTCGCCTAAAGACACCTCTCTGGTTTACAAGACTGGATATTCACCTTTGAGGTCAGAGAAGCTAGTTCCAGTCTCTGCTCCCAGGGCTGTTCTGTTTTGGTTTTAGTCTGCTGTTTTGCTGAAAATACAGGAACAAAAATAACCCAGGAGGAAGATATAACACTGGAAAGTACTGCCAAATATAAATCCCCAAATTATTTTTTTTTACAAAACATATTCCACATATGAATTATCGTAATGTGTGCAGGCTATGTCATTGCATTTTTCTAAATTATTAAGCCACAACTAGGTCATATCAGTGTGCAAGTACAGTATGAAATACAGGTTTGATTTGGAGGTTTTAAATTTTTGCACTAGTTTGACTGAACTTCTTAGTGTTTATATTTGGCTGCTTATTACAGTGGTGTGATATTTAGAAGACAGAGGAATTCATAGCATTGTGTTTAAGATTTGGCAGAAGTATTGCCAAACTTCTGCTGAAATGATGAGCCTATTATTGGCTTAGAAGACTTTGCTTGTCAAAGGAATAAAACTCTCTCGCATTCTGCTAGAAACCTAACACTGAAAAACTGAAAAATTGTTGTGCAAAGAGCTAAGAACTCTCACGCTTACCCAGGGTAGATGGTGCACGCAGTCTGTCATTTGTCGTTGATACGAGTGATGTTCTACAAATATATTTTGCCTTTCAACATAATTTCTGTGAAAGTAGAAGAAAATCAGTCTCACTGCCTTTTAGTTCCTTGACAGAAGACTATCATGGCTTCAGTACTTACGTGCCAATTAGAAGAATATTTTTCACGTAGCAGTTGAAGTGTAAAGTAATGATACTGTTATTTAATGCTGACACAGTCAGCCATAGACTGAGATGGTGCGTGTGCTGCAATCACCTACCACCCCCGGTGTCATTATTGTCACTAAATACTCATACTGCTTTCCAGAATAACTGCCTCAAAGAGACCAGAGCTCCAAAATGTAATTTGCTGTCAGAGATAGCTGTGGCTTTCACATCCGTCAGTTAATACAGCTGTTTTAATAAAAAATAATGTCTCAGAGGAAGTGTGGGGCTTACTTTTCAGTCCCACAGTATCAACAGAGCTAATGGAAACTACCAGAATACATCTGAAAGCTCCGTTTCAATCTAGCCTGAAGCATGGCAAAAATTTCAGGCAATTTGTTGCCTGAAAAGTAACAATGCTTGCATGACTTTAGATTGTGTAAAAAATGATGACTTATGAGTTACATTTACCTTTCTCTATCTGTACTTATATTCTTAGCACAGTGCAAAGGAGAGAAAAGGCTCAGGGAGCCTTATAATCTATGAAAAAAGATTTGGGCCCTTCCAATGCTGTACTTCTCTGTTCCTAATGCAAGAACATTTTGTGAATTCCCTACTCATTTCCATATGAAAATGATGACTGAATAGAAACCCACACCTTTTAAACAAGACATACATTTGAAAATTTCTTTGGTAATCTGCCAATTTTAATTGAAGAGTCTCTTTCTAAAAATCCTAGGGGACATGCACAATATCCATCGTGACAAGAAATGTACACCAATTAAACTGTAGATGACAAATGCAACACTATGACATGTATTTTAGTAAAATATGCACTTCAAAATGTTCTTAAAGGAATGAAAACCAAAATCAAAATATTACATAGCAGTAGCACAGGTCAGGTTTGTTGCACAATCTTTCACTTTGAAGAAAAATTAAAAATGTGATTTATCCTTCAGCAGTAAATGGCTAAGACACCAAAACCTAAGATTATTTGGCTTCCTTATATTTCCTTTTAGTTGTGCAGAAGCTGCCTGAACTCATAAATAATAATTATCAGAAGCATGCAATTCACTGTAATTCCACTGAGATAATGTTCACAAGATAACAGAGACCACTAATTACTGTATTTTTAAAATGCCCCTGTTTCTTTCCCACTTTTTACCTTCCATTTTTTAAAAAAACTACTGCATTTTAAATGCCGAAACCTAAATTATTCTGATGCTAACCAGAATTCATTTATCCAGCCGGTCACACACAGCAAACGGATATCCCAGTTAATTTTTCAAAAGAATAGTTTTATTTTAAAGGGAAAAACCAAATTGAATAATAAAGCTTAAACATAATTTACTATTTCTGTGAGAAAATATGTGAACTTTGCAAGGCTAACTTGACCCTTTAGCACACTTAAAATATGTAAGTGTTCCATATACTATGTTGTTATGTGTTGTACTTTGCTTTTTTTTTTTTTCTGTAAACTTTACAAGCAGTGAATAACACACAGTTGCAGTTGTGAGATATCACCTTAACCACATAGAACAGGTCAAACACACCAAAAGAACAAAACAGCCTGCAAAACTAATTTCTGTGGTGCTGTCCTTGACCCTCTCAAAATACCTCTACTTTGGTGTGCTGCTAAAGTGAGGCACAGAAATACAAGAGGATGGAGAGGGAGGAGGAACAGCAGCAACATTTTGTCCCACTCTTGGCTGTGTGCACGCTCAAGAGGCAGAGCACAATGTTTTCCAGGCATATGATTTGTGTGAAAAAGATCTTATCAGAGATTATCTAGTCAAAATTGTTGTTCCCCTGCAGAGGATTTAATTCTCAAATGAGTGCATTAGAAAAAGCATATGACATACATCAGAAAAATGTAAAAGATCTTTTACCAATACTACAAATTCTCACATCCTTTATGAGCCAGTATCTTAAACTGGTAGTAACATTCTTTGCAACATTAGCTCATAAATTATGTCACAAATTTAATATGGGCTGGGGAAAAATATTCAACACTGAATAGTCTATAAAGATTATTCAATAGTTATAAGCATTTTTAATCGATTGTAACTCAGGGTGGACATTAAAGGCAACAGGATGAAAGATATAGTCTATTTTCCATCATCGTTGGTTCCTGTGTGAGTTCATTCCACACCCCCGGGTGAGCCCCTAGACAGATCATCTCTCCTGCCCTGAAGAGGTTTATCCCTATTACACAGAATTTCAGCATGCCAGAATATCAAAGCTGATAAAAATTTCTTCATCCTAGCTGCAGCTTTCGGCTAGGTACAGACCTTCTATGAAATACAAGCTGTCAAAGTTCAACATGCTTTTCCTTCGTTTTCAAACCAGGAATGCTTCCGTGCTTGAATAATCAGACAGTTGATTGCAATATTATCACTCATTTCAGTGCTACACAGTGCTAATGCATTCACCTTGGGCAGCTATTTGTTCAGAAAAGAGAAGCGGGAGGTTAGAGAAGTCCTTGTTACACGGAAAAAACCCTCAGTTCTGATGCCGATGATATAACACTTCTGAATTTTTAAAGCCATTAGAAATGAAAGATACTTCTCATGCCTCTAGTGTTGTATAGATTTTTAAAGCTCAGTTAATGACTTCATTCGATTTTGGCTGTTGGCATTTACCAAAAATTGAATATCCATGGAATGAGAGGCCATGTATTCCAGCTAAAATAATGAATCTGAATTGTTCCATTGCAGCAAAAAAGTACTAAGCACAGCAAATGCTGATGCTGAGAGCCAAGTCGAGCTGAAGTATAGATGGCTATTGATGAACACAGCATACTTCTAAGGTGTGGAATATAGAGCAGTACTAGGAAATCCCATTTCACAGTTTATGACCAGCTTCTTTAAACACCTTGGTAAGAAAATACATATTAAAACCTACCACTATGTCTTCTCACAAACAACTGATATTTGTAAGATGTGTTTCTCTTAAAAAAAGGAAAAATCCTCCCAAGTTGGTTTCAACTGCTAGTGGTTTACTGGTTTTTATTTTTCTTTAATGTTGTTGTTACTATGGTGATGTGCCGCTAGCTGCAGGCAGGTACTTCCAGCGCTGGTTATATTCCTACATCTTACCTGCCAAAGGGCTGCCAGGCTGGCATGTATGGTGTGGTACACTGCTACCTTTCTACTGTGAGCCATAACTCTCAGGTAATGCAGTGCTGGCAATACTGCCACTGTTCTTGTGATGTGCCTTTTCTCTCACACTCACCGATGACAACAATTACACCAACATTATGTGCTCCAGAATGAAGGCTACAGCCTACCCAAATCCTTGTTGGTTTATTGTTACTGTGCAATTTTTATGCCAATCACATGGCTTTTTCCCCCCTCTCTTTTATACTTTTCCATATCACAAAGAATTTACTAGTGAGTTAGTAAGCTAGTAAGCATTTGGGGTATTTTGCTGTATTTTAAAGCAAAAATCTACACTAGCAACACAGAGAAAGTGATCTGGTTTAGAGAAGTGTTTCTGTAATTAACAGAGTTACATCCTAAAGCTCTGCTCAGGCACACTTTTACTGAAGTCAAGAAGGATTTGATAGGAATGAGAATTTCTTGACTTGTCAGTTGTGAAAATTTTTGTATAGGCAGCCACCTTAGTAATGAATTAGGGGGGAAATATCTAAAGAGTTATCACTGCACTGTTGAGTAATATAAACCAAAGTAGGAGAAGGCAATTTCGAGAAGCTGTACTAAACTCATTCAGTTCCATACCCTTGTCATCTTTTCCACCAGTGTCTGGTTGTCTACACCAAGTAAGCATTTAGAAAAAATAGTGAATATTTAACATAGGAAAAATGAGTTGGCTTTCAGAAAACTTTTGTTAGTAATAGCCTTTAGGTGCTATGGAACTTTGTGGTTTAAACAGAAAAATGTACTAATTTTTTAAAGTAGATATAGGATACAGATGAAAGCAGAACATCAACATGACCTTTTCTTATATAAAGACATGATGGAGAGAAGTGAGTTCTCCATGCCTTTATTTTGTTCCTTTTAAAGTGTCAAGGATGAATGGCCACCTGTGAAACTGGGAAGCAGTCTTTTCAGCAGTTACTCCATCTCTGGTCTCATTGAAACCATTCACCAACATCCTTTCTGGGCATATACTTGCAGTGAAAAACAAACAAACAAAAAAGAATCAAAAAGGACTTGCTTACAAGCAGAAGGGAAGCAAAATGAAATCCTATTTTTTTTGCAAAGCACATCTAGTAGTGTGTTTATGTGTGATTGAAGTTTCCTGAACTATCTTTTAGTGCTCCATGAAAGAAGACTGAGAAAGAAGAGAGTAGTTATGAGAGGTATGCACAGACAAGAAATTGTTCATGCTGTAATCAAAGAAGCTAGAAATTTTCTGTCTGAGTAAGTGGGAAGAGATGGGAACATTCAGTCACAACCCTCCAGGCGGGTTGCGGAGTCAGAGAGTCATTCTGGTTGCAGGGAAAAACAAAGACTTTGCATAATGAGGACAGAAAGGCTAGAAACAAAAAACTGAAAAAAAACACAGAAAAACATGTCAGTAGAAACCAGAAATATTCAGAATATCTGTGCCCTGTAGCATCCTTTCTCTCTACAGTTGTTCAAAAGACCTGTAATATTTACTTGAGATTTGTTGTATCAGACACAGGAACTGATTTCAGATCAGAAGATGAAGTTCACAGGCATGCACCAAAATGAAAAGTTACAAAAAATGTACAAGACACACTTGAAAAACTGGCTTATGAAATAAGGAAGATTTGTGTGTGTGTGTGTAATTAGCAGCCATAGTTGAACGAAACTGCGGAGTGTGAGTTACTTTTATCATGGGAAGAGTTAATCAGATTTTTTCTGGGCATCCATGAAAATAGTCATAAGTTTTTAAACTTCACTGAGCTGCTCATTTCCTCTGCTGCTTAAAACAAGCCGACATCAACATTAGCAAAATTAGAAAATCCATGATAGTTAAGCTGTGCAGTGTATCTAGCATCCTGATTAACCAGCTAACAAACCTTTCTTGTCAAAAGCCGTTGCTCTTCAACTGAATTAAGGAGTGTTGCCCTTTTAATGGAGGTTTATTATCTTAATGAAAGATTAATGAGGGACAACTGTTCTTCAAAGAAAGAAAGAGCAGTATAAATTGGTATTTCACATTTAATCAATTGCAAGTGTGCAACTATTTGTGGCATTCTCTTACGGTCATTTCAATACAAGTCAGAGGCCAGGTTTGCAAGCTTCACTTGTAACAGATAATACAAAACATGCAAAAGGCAGCAGATCTTAAACTCTAGCGTCACTGTCCTTAAAGAGCAGCAGGTTGAGATATCTGTAAAATCAAAATAATTTTTCAAAGCCAACATTTTTCTTCCTTGCTCTAATAACATCTAGGTGCCTGTACGATTATCTACAGCTGATACAAGAACTTCTGCCTTTCTCGGTTCCACGTTTCAGCAGGCTCTACCTTGGAATACTGTCTTAGACACATTTTTTTTATGTCAAGGATATGGTTAAAATCGGTTTTCATAAATCTGTGGTTTACGACACATTTACTAGACCTTCTAAATAGCTGTAAGTACAATTTAAGAATGATTTGTTATTAGGAACTGTATGTCAGAGAATTTCTCTTTACTGCCTGACATGGTTGTCCGATCTGTGTTAGTTGAAAGAAGACTGAAGTGCAAAAAGCTGATGGTTTTGACTTAACTCCTTGCTTAGAGATGGACATAGTTTTTAACTAACTTTCACAAAACTGTCATATAACCAAAGAGATTACAGCCTTAGAAATTAGTTGCTCAACTACGCATTGTGAGAGCTGACAAATAACTTAGGATCTTTTTCTTTCTTTTATTCCATTTTAGATGTTACTATGGGTTTATATAAACCTCTTTTATGCTGTTTCATACAAATAAATTGCTCTGCTGGGCTCTTAGAATTCTGCTGGCACATATTTTGCTGAGTTATTGTAGCTCATGACCTGATATTCCCAAACTAGACATCACAAGATTACTTTCAAAGTTTAGCATTAAAAGTAGATGGACACAGACCATAAAACTGTACTGCAAGATTCCTCATTGGTATTGGTTGAATGAGTCATATTCTGAAGCCAATAGTTGGTTCCTTATGGGCTATGGTGCTTTGCTGATAGGATTAGCAAACAAATTGGTAAATAAATCTCCCTTGAAATAAGAATACATAAACTTACAGTAGTGTTTTATTGGTTTGTGTCTTCATTATTTTAACTTCTGAAATTTCTTCATAAGGTCCTTCTCTGGGTAAATAGAGTTTTTGTTTGCTATGTTTTGTTTTGGCTTGGTTTTTTTCAGCATAATAGACTGCCCTTTAATTTAGGGTATGTTCATTTCAAAAGCAAGGGAATAGATTTGATGTACACACCTGTTCCAGAGAGCAAACTAGATATAAACCCATTATTTTCACAGGGGTTGGGCATCCATTCAATCTATGGAACACCATAGGAAATACAAGAAATATCAGATGGTAGGCAAGGTGTTTATATCAATATAATCCATTTCTAGATCTGTGAAGCATAGGCTTAGTGATTTTGACAAGACTGTGTGTAAAATGGATTGGACCTTCCTTGGCTTAGAGAACTTCCTTGTATAGTTGCAACTGTTTACAGAGGATTTAGCACTTTTAACTCCAAGAAATGCAGTCTTCCACTATTTAGAAAGCCACAGCTTTCCCTGCTCCCATCATGATCTCTTGTTATTTACCATATTGTGCCAACTTTCAGTGCAAGAAGCAAAGTGAATACGAGAGGTGAAGCAAAATGGCCAGGAGATTTTCTCGTCCATGGAGAGACAGCAGAACAGAAAAGCAGCACTCATCCTTTGGGGAGTGTGGCTCAAACTCTGCAGTCAGAATTACTTAGCCTTCACGAGAAGTGCATTCATACTTATATGTTTGTTACCTGTTTGTCCTGCTAGGCAGCCCCCCACCCTGGAAGGGTGGAGGGTGAGCAAACAGCTGTGTGGTATTTGTTTGCTGCTAGTCAAGTGGGTCAAAACTACAACACTGTTAGAGAGAATGGGCTAGGTAGTACCTAGCAAGGCAAGATATTTGCAATTCATGAACAGGAAAGTATTTTAAGACATACAAAGATTTCTTCAAAAGTATAGATCTCAGGTAGAGAAATTAAAAGCATTTGTGTTTATTGTTTTTTTTTTTTTTCTGAAAGAGGGTTCTCAATGAAATCTTAAGATATATGAGTGATGTACATATTTAACACCTTCACCATTCTATTTCCACTTGCTGCAAGCCAAAAACACAAAGCCAGACATCTGCAGTGCCTTTGAGATCAATACATGGCCCACCAAGAAGAACTCTTAGCCAAGATAACTCTTGCCTTTCCAGTTGCTGCAAGAGCTGCAACAGTGGGGGGGCACCCTGTTCCATAAGGATTTTTTGGCAAACCATAAAGGACTTCCCCAAGTTCTCCCAGTCAGAGTCACCTGTCAGCCTGATCAATTCTTTATTTCATGTAGTAAACCATGAACAATGAAATCTTTTCCCCTGGGTCAGACATAGGGAAAATAAGCGTTCTATGCAATGATACCACTTACACATGTTTGGCCTTGTAATATACATTTGTTTGGAGGTTTGCTACCCTATATAATGTAACAGCTATCCCCTAAGCAGTCTTGTTGCCATCACAACAATAAGATATACGCAGTTGCAGTGACCCAGTGGCTCAATACTGGCATTCGAATACTAATGTAACTTTCCAGAATGGAAGATAAATGGAGCATACTTGTTCTGCAAGGTCAGAAAACTGGTCAGAAAACCTAAATCAAAAGCCAAGGCTTCTTATGGAGACACTGGACCAAATACATGCTTCCATGTGGAAATCAGGAAAGTCTTCATGATGAAAGGAGAGCGAACTAGTGTGAGTGAGAAGAAAGTGCTAAGCACAGGATGTGTTTAGTTGAGACCTTTCTGAGAGCTTGTGTTTTGAGAGTCAGGCTGCATCTCTTGCTCTCCAGATCCAGGCAGCTGGGCCTTTGTACAAGGATAATTATCCATCTGAGCAGAGATGAAGCTTTTCACAATTCAGAAGCCACATCAAGTAGCCATTATACCTAGAGAGTATATGTATGTAAAATAACAGAATCACAGAGTGGCTGAGATTAGGAGGGATCCCTGGAGGTCTTCTGGTCCAACTGCCCTGCTCAAGCAGTTTCACCCTAAACATTGTTCAGGACTATGTCCAGACAGCTTTTGAATAGCTCTAAGGAGGGAGACCCACAGCCTCTTTGTGCAACCTCTGCCAGTGTTCAGTCACCCTCACAGCAAAAAAATGTGTTCCTTTATGTTCAGACGGAGCCTCCTGCACATATTAAAAATATATTTACTAAGTACAAAATATATCAGGTTTAGTTATACGTCAAGTTGGCTAAACCATATAAGATTGACACCTCTGATGATTTGGTGAGAGCCCTTTATCCCAAAATATCAATATTAGAAAGGTTCAGAAAAGCCTAGATTCTTTCCAGTTTTCCCGCAAAATAGGGTTAATTGTTTCTGATATCCTTAAATGAAAAAGGACTAAAATGTATGAGTGTTAACTAAAAGTCTTCTTCAAGTACAGAAAGTAAAGCTGAAGAAGTTTGAACAACTGTGAGCAGAATAGAGATCAGAACAAAAACTTATATGCAACCTTATTTGTAGTAGTTACTAATACACTTCCTGATGATTAATACTATTCATCAGATAAGTCACACAGAGAATAATGAGGAGATTTTCTTAACAATGAATTTACACATTAAAACAATCACAGACACATTCTGTATTCAGCTTTGTCTGGTATCAGATAGCTTAAAGCTCCGACATTTCAAACCCCTTTTCCTGCCAAATTTAGGACGGCTGGGGATGTTCAGGATGCAGTTCAGATCTTTGTTTTATCTTTTAACATATATTATACATCTATTTGTATCACTCATCACAGAAGAGGGTGGGGGAGGGAAAAACGGTAAAATAATTAGGAGAAGATGATTATCATAAGGAAATTAATCTGGGTTTCCTCACTGACTCATAATTTCTGAATGTTTCTTCATTTCAGTGGATTAATTACTCAAATCAAAATGAGTGATAAACTCAATCTAGTATAAAACTGCAGAGCACAGTATTTTTTAACTTTTCTGCATTTCAGTCTTTTATAGATCTTTGTCCCAAAATATACCTACTTTGTTTTCATCTGTTTATGAGAATGTGAACAAGGCTGAGGAAACAATAAATAACAGTAGCAACTATTGCTAGACGAAGTGTCATGATCCACCTTGCAAATAATCTCCAATATCAAATTTTCTGAAAGATTCAGACTGCAGTCTATACACAGGCTTTGGTGACTTTGAATCTAGAATTTAAGAACAAAGATAAGTGATTGCTATGTCTGTCATGTTAAGTTATTCTCTTGTACATCGGAGTATGTAACAACCCAGCCTCTGATTTAAAGCCCATACAACTCTTCAGTCAATTAGACATTAAATTCTTTTCATGAATAAATAACTGCTACAATATGGATTTGTAAAAGTACACACTGGACATGAACTTCCCTATAGTTTAGAGCACTGCAAAAGATGAGTAGTCCATATGGATACTGATTTACACATATCATATGCAACAATCAAGTGCACTTCAATATCATTGTAAGTCACAACAAAATGCTTTTTCAAGCACTATCTTTTTGTCCCTAGCATAACATCTCACTATGCAGTACAACTTGGGAAATATTTTTTATTTAAAATCTTACAAGTCCCTGCAATGACCTTGTTCTGACAAGTTACCAGAGTTACTGAACAGACCTTTCAACAAAGCCAGAAAATGAGAAGCACAGGCTAAGTTCAGCGTTCTTATGTTCTGCACCCTGTCCAAAAGGCCCTGTAAGACTCATCTGAATGTGTCTTAGACATTGTAAAACTGAGCAATCAACAGATGAAGGAAACAGCAGGAACAAAAATTAAGCACTCTATTTGCAGTTTCTTGAGAAGGACTGCTTCAATGAGATATGAACAGTTGCTGTTTTGCATCTTGTCTTATCTGCAGATAGGCCATGGGACAACAGGATAACAGAAGAGGAGAAGGGTTTCATTATCCTGTAGTGCTACCTGCATGCATGTGTGATTTTTCAATCAGTTATGCTTTCTGACTCTTCATTCTCTTCTAACCCACCCCTAAAACTAGCAAAGCCTACCTATTAGTAAGACCTATTTCCTCAAGGTTTAGAGCATTTGTCAGCAGGTATTTTGTTGTTTTATAGCATAAGAAAATGGTTTTGTTGAAGAAAATATTGTTTTTATTATGCAGACAAGTGATGGAATTTTGTAAGTTGTAAAAAGAAGTAAAATTTCACCAAAAATCTTGGCTGAGATCCAGGAAGGTTAAGGCCCACAGAATCAGTTAACTGGATTGAAATGCTGTGCTGGTTTTGGCTGGGATAGAGTTAATTTTCTTCATAGCAGCTGGTATGGGGCTGTGTTTTGGATTTGTGCTGGAAACAGTGTTAATTCAGGGATGTAGGTATTGCTGAGCAGTGCTTACACAGAGTCAAGGACTTTTCTGCTTCTCACACCACCCCACCAACGAGTAGGCTGGGGGTGCACAAGAACCTTTTATTTTACCTAGTAAACTGTCTTTATCTCAACCCACAAATTTTCCCACCTTTATCCTTCTGATTCTCTCCCCCATCCTACTGGAGGAAACAATGAGTGAGCAGCTGTGTGGTGCTTATTGCCAGCCTGGGTTAAACCCAGGATATCACCAAAAATGAATATCAACAAAAATACCCATACAATATTTTTTACATGAGTAACTTTATAAAAATAATATTTTTCAATGTTCAGCAAAAACTGAAATAAGAGCAAATAAATAATAATTGCAATGATTCAACTTAATGACTAGTTTCCACTACTGTTTATGTCATGTTCTATGACGTGCAAATTTTTTAGATTCAGGTGTTTTCCTATGAAAAAAGAGCTAAAGAGTAAGCAGCTAAAGTACAACAAATAGGCTAATCATGTCTTGGTTTGCCATCAGAAACAAATACTTTATCTTCCTCCCTCTCACAGCGTACAGATCAGCTTCACAATCATCGACAAAGACTCAGTGGCTGGTAGGTAGTGCAACTGGAACCAATAGCCCATGAGAAAATTGAGATTTGAAGGAAATTACCTTATTGGAGAAAACCCAGTGTGGTGAATGGTGGCCCAGGAAAGTGGGCAAACTGTCTGCGCTGTGCCCCTGAAGTAGATAAAACAAAGTCCTCTAAGTGTTGGCTGTTGGTGCACATTCAGGAAAAGACACTCCCATTACTAAGCCATTTACTTTTACATGGTATTCATGGGTGCATCCACAAGCCCGTTCAGGATGTTGCCCATCATAGGCGTCTTAAGGGAAAGTCCAGTTGTTCACGTATGGTTTAATTCGTGCATGTCTGCTTTGTGTAAGCAACCATAGAAGACAGCCAGCCAAATGATCAAACACATGTCTGGAGAGTGAGGTTAGCCACCACACTGCGAAGTCCACAAAAGCCACAAGTGAGGTTAGTGCGAACCTGGTTATTCCTCTGAGAGTGGGTGTGGAGACAAGCACTGTGCTCCTTTCCTCCTTCATCTCCTCTCTCTCACCATCCCCAAACCCTGAAAGATCAGAATCTTGTAAAAAGATCAAGCCATTTTGTAACAGGCACGTGACATTTCTATAAAATACATTGTGTATGACCACTAAGATGTTTTACAGTGTTGTATTGCTACTTCACTCTTCCTTGGCATTGTCCAGCTGGGAACAAAGCATACCTCCCAAATATCAACAAATAGTAGTCAGATGCAGATGAAAATGAGATGCGTCACTCTGCAGCATATGCATACATCAGCTCACTTGCTACCTCCAGATGCATCTCTAAACTCACTTCTTACTGTCTGTGGCCACAGGTATGAAAACTGTGTTTCCTTCAGTCAGAAAGATCCTCTGCCATTAATGAATAAATAAATTATAAAAAGATATTTCAGAACACAAATTATCAAGAGATGAAGGAATATTTCTGCCTGTTCAATGCATCTCTTCTGAATGCTTTTTAAATGGCTGGTTGCATGCAAGTACACAGGATAATTCTTGTTTAGGAATTTTACCTGTCACTGAACTGCCGTTATTAGAAAAGGAGACCTGATTATAGGACCGGGTGTATTAAGCTATTGTTTTTGTTAGTTGAATATTCCCAAATGCTACTGGGCAACTGGCTCTAGGTAGTCCTGCTTGAGCACGGGGGTTGGACAAGATGACCTCCAGAGGCACCTTCCAACCTCAACCATTCCTTGAAATTCCGATGTCTTTCCAAGGCTGAGCTACGTACAGCCTGTTGGCTACACTGGTATTTCCTCACACAAGTGCAGGGTTATTTTGTCAAGTGCCTCTAAGAGCAGATGTTCTTTTGTATACTCTCTTTACAGCTATTCACTCTCAAGGAACAAATTGCTTTTCTTCTGTCCTGCACAGAGAGAAAGAAAATCCCCTCTTTGATTCTCCTTTTGCCATTTCCCAGTTGCTTGTAATAGGACAAATTGCCCTGCCTTTCTCTCGTTGTCCTCTTCATGCCAGTCCTCAAGGTCTTTGAAATCCTTTTCTCTTACCAAAGTGATATTCCAAATATTGTCAGTAATGCAACAACCTCTATCTGAACTCTCTTTTCAGTTCCCTAGCACAGTAAGAGATTCTGACTTCTTACAGGAAAGGAAGGTTGGCCATTTTCACTGTTGGCAGTATTCATTTAAAAAAAAAGTTCCAAAGAACAGTCAGTTCTCTCGTTACACTCTCTTCTCCTTGCAACTCCAGTTACACTTTTATTTTCATGTAATTGTTTTGACTCAATGTTACGTCTTTTTATGCCTAAGTGTGCTCCTGATACCAAGAAAGATAGTATTATAAACAGGAGATGAGAAGGATGTTAAATCAATGAAAATGTCAGATTTCTGCTGTCCTTACTGGTCCTCGTCTTATCCATGTGCCCCAACAGACATATCTTTGCTGTGGACTCTACTACCTATAGGGTATACAGTTTAAGGTGTGCTGGAGCAAATCCAAGCTCCATTTGATGATCAAAGGCACGTACAGCTGCAGCAGCATGGGCAACAAACACAACTCGCAAGCTGTCTGCAATGCTGAGAGTAAGTGAAATGTTTGACAGAGAAGAGAAGGTGTTGGCAAAATTGCCTGATCTGAGTTTTGAAGGAAAATGAAATCACACTTCCATAACCTTGAGATATTAATCAATGAAGGGATGTTACTGTGTACTGGATCCACTCTT
>NW_010100357.1:24877-31965 GCF_000699245.1 Pterocles gutturalis
TCCTCCAAGAATTCCTTTGACTAAGAATCAGAGCTGATTCTTAAAATGATCCAGTTTGGAAATGGCCTGAAGGAAAAATAAACTATTTTTTTTTATTTTTTCTTGTTGACATTTGCTGGTCCTCCATCAATTTTCAGAAAAAAAAGGTACTTAAACAGCTTGGTTGTCTTCCCCAAGTAACCACATTCAACAGCTACAAAACTGGTGCTAACATCAAATTTCATTTTTTGAAAAAACAGATACAACTAAAAAGAGGAAGAAAAATAGGAAATTGAAACTTGAATTCCTCAAGGTGTGCTGAATTAAGGACTTATTAATGCATATTTAGAGTCAACAAAATGTTGGCTGCTACTTTACCTTTTTACTTGAAGAAGGAGGTGGTGCTGATCTGCACCTCTTTTATTTGTCCGCCTAATGAGAAAGGACCTAGAGCCTGAAGCCCCTGTTGTAGGGACTTATGTGATCAAGGGGCGTGACCTGCACACCAGACTTCCCAGACAGTCCAACAACTGCAAGTTTTGTGTGGGATTCCTTGGACTTTCTAATACAATTTGAATAAGAGACCAAAGAGAAAGGATGGCAGCCTTGCAGGTGGGGACTGTCCCCTGACTTCAGAGAAAATAACGAGTTTTAGTCCTTGATAGGTGATCTATTCCAGTACCATACACTCTGTATCCTACACTTGTCCAAACTGCAGAAATATAAACCCAGCCCGAGTCACACAGGCACTACTTTATTCTTCCAGCCACCCACACATTTTGCAAGAAAGGCTTGAAGAGAAGATTAAGATGTTTAAATCCTGAGTAGAGAAAATTACCTGCTCAGAGCATTTTGTAAGCTCTGAAACCCTAGAAAAAGAAAAGGAAGGATTTAAAACATTTTTCCTCTGTGTATCCAGCTGGCAAGGCTGGCAAGTTAAAGCTGTATCTCGCTGGAGTGCACCTGCTAAATCAGTAAATATTCACTCTTCGGGAAACACTGTTCATGGTATTCTGTATTTAAGAAGGAGCATATGCAATTGGGTTTATGGCTGGCAAGATAAGCTATACGAATGTGCCTTAAAAAGGGTACTCCAGATGATGGCTGTGCCTGCGCACTGACCCATGATCAGGCACACAGACTGTGCCTATGGCCAAGACCCTTGCTAGGACCTTTATAGCAGTATGAGAACAAGTCATTCCACAACCAGCCTTAACCTAAATTCTTTTTGTAGTTTGACTACTGAGCCTAACTTGAATTCTCTCACTTTCACACCTTCTATTTAGTGCAATTAACCAGATATGTTTGCTAAAGAAAGTCTAACAACTTTCTCAGCAGCCCTATAAAAATCCCATCTAGTAGGACAGATCAATGAAAAGAGCCTAGTTTCTTTGTGTGAGCTGATTTACTTTCCACCTTATTTCAAGCAAATCCTAAATATTGCAGAATACTGATGTTCAAAATAAAATTAAGAAATACTCAAAATCCCCTGAATGGTCCAATAAATTCCTGCAGGTCATCAGCCAGGGAAACTTATTCATTACAGAACAGACTCTAGGTGGTTAGCATGGAGATAAAATTGCATTTAGGCAATTTATTAAAAATTAATTAATTAACTTAAATGCATCCTTAGATCCTACTTTATTGTTTTCTACCTATGCAGTCAAAAACTCAATCGCTAGTGAAGAAAAAATGAGTTGTGAGAAAACATGGATGAGTTAATAATAGACACGTCTATATTTACATATTGATCTATTTTTTAATTTAAATAATCCAATGAGAATATTAACAGCAGCAATAGATAATAGGTTTTTGCTTTTAAGTAAGAAGAGAAGTTTTTGTCAACGCTCCTAATACTGAGGCACCTCTACAGTGACCGAGAGAAACAGTGAGAAGTCCAGAGCCAACAAAGCCTGGTGATTTCCCTATCAGGGCAGTATCGTTCTCCCCAAGATACGCATCCATTAATCCTGGTGCAGTCTAGATTTCTCTCCTAAATGATGGGGTTTCTGTGTTTCCTTTGGAAAACTTGCATGGTAAAAAAAAAAGCACAATATTAGGAAGATTATCCAATATTAGGGTAACTGGTAATGCGAGAGAAGACCTAATGTCTCAGATTATAACCTTTCAAAGGCTGGACTTCAGTTTGAACTGAAGGAAGATGTCCAACTGAGTTCATCATAACTGAATGAAAAGGTGTTTTACCTCCATGCTGACAAACACCTTTAATTTGCCTAGGGAAAACTTAGAGAGAGCTAACTACAGATTTTTTAAATAAAGGTGACTGAAATGTCATTAGCTTAATTTTTTTCCTTTTTATTGATTTTTTTAATTTTTTGCTATATTACACTGTTATACTCCGACCTTTTCTGTGGTTTATGTTCTGATTTGTCCATTCCACAGATTATCATTGGTTTGGGGTTTTTTTCTTTGTAGTAATTTGTCTATTTCTAAAATTAATCTATTTTTAATTATAAAATGTAACTTTCCTAATAGCTCTTCCTAATACAATTTTCAATAATTTTTTGCTCTCTTGCATGCAGTCACATTGAATTTCATACTGTGTACACATTTCGCTCTAAGGTTGCTCGAGTAGGTTGAATGACAAGGACCCAGGAGCTTGCACAAACAATTTATTGAGCCCAATACGTTAAATATGGTATTGCTTAAAATGTACCAGACTAATACAATCTTCAACTTCTTAACTTTGTCTTTGCATATATAGCTTCAAATTATTGTCACAGTGACATAAATTTGTCACTTCTTTGTGATAGGAGTCTATTAGCCATTCACTAACTAGAAATGCTACTTCAAGTTTCTCCTCTCTTACACTTATGTTTCCAGATATATTTTATTTTAAATAACTTTTATTTTATATTTTTCTGAAAAACACTCTTCTGAACTAACTCTGTTGGCCTTGATAGAACTGGCTTTTTTTCAGTCTCTCTAGACTTGCCTCATTTAGGTTACTTCTCTAATGCAAATAGGGTAGAAATTGGAAGATAAGTTGACATGAAAGAGAAAATAGCTTAGCAGTTTTTTAGAGGGAAAATAATGTAAAATCATTATTTTTTAAGAGCAATGAAGAATATTTTTGTCTTTGGAAAGTATTAGTGAGAAACAAAAAAAGAGTAACAGGTGGGATGTAATTCGTAACTGTCAACTTCCAGCAGTTGCCACAAATCCCTGAGCAGTCCATGAATGCCTAACCTTGACAAGCACAAAATTCATATAAAGACAACAATGATATTTGATATTTTTGTTCCGTTGTAATAAGCTAATTATCATTAAATTAATGTAATCAGTAACTTGATTATAGTTGATCCACTGCAAATGCCAAATGTAGCAGAATAGTGGTTTGGAACATTAGCATACCAGGGAGTTGAGCACTATGTCCTCTCACCCATTCACTACCTTGTAGCAAGAGATTTATTTTGCCCTTTTTGTGTCCTTTACAAAATCATGACTTTAGAGTAAGTTATGATCTTGAAAAAAACACAGTTAGTTATGGATTGGTGCTTAACTTGTCAAACAACTCAAGGCAAATGAAGCCTAACCGTGATGAAATATTGGTCTGCTTCATCACAGCACGAGCCTATATATATATAACCAGAGATGAAAACTGAAAAGTGATAATTGAATGCCAGAGCTTTGTGCTATTTATACAAAGATCAGAGATGATGTCTCCAATACTGACTTGAATATTTTTAACAGGACAGAACCCTGACTAACGCCTTGTCAAGATACTCAGTATCTTTCACCTATCATCGGAAGAACTCCGTCCTCTACATGACTCAGGAGAAGGGATCTGAACATGGGTACCTGTGTCTGAAACTTAAATGTGTAAGTTCCATTTAGCCATCACCTAACACAGACCTGCTTCAAGTATGGTCTAGAAGCAGTTCAGTTTTGTTGCTACTATTATATGCTTCAGCTCTGTGGGATTCACAAATTCACAGATATTTCTTTACCTATAATAATATCTGGAGTATACTTAAGAAAATATTCTTAGAATAGAAATTTCACTGAACTTGGTCATAACCTACTTTCACATATCAAAACATTGTTTAGTATAAATTTGTAGCATTGCCTCCTCTCTGCTCAGTTTTGGATAAAGGACTTTGCCCCAAGAATTTACCAGTGATTATTTGTTGTTAATTCCTCATTTAAAAAATAACAGTAATAATAAAATATTTACTGCAATGGACTTCAAACTTTTCCTTACCCTTTGGGTTTAAGGAGTGGAAAGCATTTCTTGACTTTTGAAGCTGCTGAGGGCTAGAGGCTCAAAAACTTTTTGAGACTGAAGCCTCTCATACTTGAAGAATCCCCTCAGTCCAAGTTAGGTTTTCCAGCCCTTTGCCTAGCTCTGAATCTGTCTGTGGATGACAGGTAGATCTTTTACATATTCTTTTTTTTTTTTTTTTTTTTTTTTCCTTTATAAAATTACACACCTTAATTAAAAAAATTTTTTCCGTTTTTTTTTTTTTTTTTTTTTTTATTCCATAAGAGCATTTCACACCTTAATGAAAACAGCATGCCAATTATCAAGCTAGTATCAGTAGTATTTGCATTTTTTTAAATAAATCTCAGAAAGAAAAAAGGAAAATTGTCTCTGCTAAGATTGTGTTTTGATAGCACTCTGCATCCTGATCTGCTAGATGAAGACAATGTATTCTATAGTGTCTTCAAGACTGAAACAGAAACAGAAGTTTCAGAGAAGTTAACAAGTTCTTTCAAAAATATTAAATTAAGGTGTAAGAAAGTTTATTCTTCCACTGCCTTATAGATTATTTTTTTGCATCTCTTATCTTCCAGTCAGATCTCAGAGGGGGAGATAAACATTTTAAAGGTCTGTTAAACATACTGAAGATCTCTATGAGACAATAGATAAAGTGAGTAGGTATTTGGATGGAAACAGGAGCAGCTATTTCCAGCTGACTGCCATTTTGAAGTCAAAACCCATGACGGGTGTGGAACCATATCAGAGTTTAGTCACACCAGCTACAGAAATAGTATTCCCCACTATAGTGTGTCTTAGATAATTTCATACCTGTGTAGCTCATGTGCAAAGAAAAGCAATAATGAATATTGATTCAGTGAAACTTCTGGGACTAGCGCCTATACTCTTGTAAATATATGAAGTTGAACTCTATTAGAAAAGAACTCAAGCTCTTTACATGCTCTGCAGTGCAAAATTATAGCTTCCAAAACCCAAGACGTCCTTTGAAAGCAACATAACATTCCTCCATGCACATACTTTTGTTGCTCAAGGCACCTTCTCATCTTAGAAAAGGGGACAATGGGAAGTAAAGAGGATGTTTTATCTTTTAATGCCCATGAGGAACAAGAGAAACAGAGAAAGATCTAGGTTGCAGCTGTTCTGCAAAAAGTGCGGGGCCATAACCCTCGTATCTGCTGGAAGATGCTGTCCTCTGCAGTTGCACAAATGTAAAGCATAATCTTTTCTCCTGATACAGGCCAACTGTAGAAACCAGAGATTTTGATTTCCAACAGTTTTCTATGCTGAATCAAGAAAATTTATAACAGGGGGTGATTATGTTAATAAACTGTTGTTCACTTTTTCACTGTTGGTTCTGGCTATAAGGAACTTTAAACATTCTCTGAAACAACTGTGCAGCAATCTAACTGAAATGCAACCAGTGACAGCTAAGAGCAGCACTAAACAATCTTGAGTTAAAGTTGTGGTGTTCAGCCACAGAGCACCAAGATTATAGACCGCGATGACAACATTTTAGGCCCTGAACATTCAGTGGGTACTTTCCACTGATTTTGGGAGTGCTGGGACTGGAGACAAGAGCTGTACCTTCACACAAAACAATTGTCTCTCTCCAAAGGAACAATATGTCTTAAATAAAGTGATGTTAGCTCACAGAAAAAAAAGTTGGAGGGGGTTTTTGGAGCTCATCTAATCAAATTCCCATTCAGAGCAGGTCCAGTTGAATCTGCTTGCCAGGGTCTTGTCCAGCAAAACTTTGAATGTCTCCACAAGTGGAGACTTCCTAACCTGTCTGGACAGCCTGTTCCAGAGTTTCTCTAGTAAAAAAAATCCACGGTGCCAGATCAAAACTTTCGGCCTCCAGAAGCTATCCTTCACCAGCAGCACCAGCCCACCAGAATCTCCCATAAAAAGATACAGCTTCTAGAAGTTGTCCCCTGATGTTTGTTGTGGTTTCAAAGGCCACCACACAGCCTCTTGTTAAAACCCTCATGGGCTGAGGCAAGGACAGGGCAGGGGGCGGGTTCACTCACCACTTATGGTCACGGGCGAGAAACTGACATGACTTGGGAAAACACACCAAAAAACCCACCACAGTTTAATTTGTTAACTATTTACAATCAAAACCAAAGCAAGATAATGAGAAAACAACCCTACATCTCAGACAGGCACTTCTCCCCCTCCCCTCCCTTCTTCCCAGGCCCAAAGGCTTTGTTCCTGGTTTCTGTACCTTGTCCCCCCTGATGGCCCAGCAGGGCACGGAATGGGGGTTGCAGTCAGTCCACATTGTCTCTGCTGCTTCTTCCTCCTCAGGAGAGGGCTCCTCACAGTCTGTCCCTGCTCCAGCGTGGGGCCCCTCCCAAAGGAGAGTCCTTCACAAACCGTTCAGACTTGAGTCCTTCCCAAAGGGGATCACAGTCCTCTGACAACTGCTCCACTCCAGCGTGGGTTTCTTCAACAAAATTCACAGCCTCCTTTGGGCACGGATGCTTCTTCCAACGTGAAGTCCTCCAAGGCTCTACATCTCCATGAGCTACAGGCGAGTTCTGCTTTCCATGGGCTCCCCGAGCGACGATATGCATCACCATTCTTTTCACCACTCTGCAGGGGACTCTCTGCTCTGGCACCTCCTTCCTCTCCTTGCTCTCAGTTAATAAGGAGGAATAGGAAATCAAAGTTAATATTCATGAATCTGGAAAATCCTTTGTGTTCTCATAGTATTTTTTGTATTGCCTATGATAAAGGTGGAGCAAAAATCTTGCAACTCAGTGAAAACCAAACCACAACAAGTGCTTGTGAGCACTTCTACTTTTTTTCCTCCCCCATTTTATCTCCTGAAGTCAGGGGTTCAGATGATTTTATATTATAA
>NW_010100358.1:0-2573 GCF_000699245.1 Pterocles gutturalis
GTTTCTTGTTGAAGAGTCCCCTTTCTCCAGGTCTTGAGCTGCTCCAAGCCTTGAGCTGCTCCAAGCCTTACCTCCGAGGAGAGGGCTGCTGTCGAGCAGCTCCGAGGAGGCTCATCGCTAGGAAAGGAGACACAGAGTCTTGACCGTGTCACTTCTTATCCCCCAGGGAGGCGGCTGTGCTCTGATGACTCGATCCAATGAGTTTGAACAGATCGGCCGCGGGATGAATTCGGTGAGTGAGGACACCTGCCGGCAGTGGGAGCAGAGCCGATGGAGCCGACTCCCGCCCCAGCCCGGCCTCACTCTCCCCTTTCTGCCGGGCCTGGATGTGATTCGGACGGGGGTGCAAGAAAAGATTAACATAGCTCATAAATGAATCCCCAAGATCCAGGCCTGGGGAGCAGCCATGGTCACGGTATGGGGATACTTGCTGTGGCGTGAGGGTGTTGGCTGGTGTCTGGGGAACTCTGTTTGCATGATGTGGGGGTGACCTTACCCTTCCCAATGCTGAGGAGCTTTTTCAAACACTTTTAACCAGCTGAGTACTACCTTTTAGTATTTTCTGCTAATAACAGAGAAAAATTCAGATGCAGAGAGCATTTTCCTAGGTGCTCCTGAGCCTTGTATCCATTCTAAAGAGAGATGGTTCCCACAGCACTCTGGAACAGAGGTTTCAGCCAAATAATCCTCGTTGTAGCAGGGCTGGGGAAGCGACGGGACCGTCTCATTTGCGTGGGGAAGAGCACTCCCATTCTGCCCTGCCTCCTCCGGGGCATTTGCCAAGATTTCACCGCGACTTTCTTCCCCAGCTTCACGGCCGATCCAGGGAGCAGCGGTACACAAGGAGTGCTGACTGGGACTACATCGCGGGGTGTGCTAAAATAGCGAGCCCCATGCCTCTTTTTGGTAGGTGTTTCTGTTGTTTTGTCGTGTGGATTGAAAGTGCTGCATGTTTGCTTGGAAATATCCTTAAGAAAGAAGGATATCCTTAAAAAAGAAAAAAAACCCCCAAACTCCCACAGCCATTCACCTTGGGAGAAAGGTTGGAGTATCCCTACTGCTGCTGGTGACTCGACGGAGTGAGACAACACGCGATTTTTAGGAGGTCCTTTCTCCCTTGGGCACCGCGGCATGGACAGTCCCGGCTAAAGCAGGAGGGGAGGAGAAGAGAGGAGAACGCTCCTTGTCCTTGTAAGGGGAACACGAATCAGAAACATCCCTGGGAGTCTCTAAACAGGAGCCCCAGAGCCTCCTCAGACAATCTGGCTCTTGGCGCCCGTGTCCATTTGGAATTTTATCCCATGCCTGGATTAACTCACTTTGACTCACCCGCGTGTATCACTTTGACCTCTGTCTTCTCCCTTCTGCACAGGCAACGGTGATATTTTGTCTTACGAAGATGCTAATCGAGCCATGCAGATGGGCGTTTTGGGAATTATGATTGCAAGGCAAGTGCCTGTGTTTCCCCTTTGCTATTGGTGCAAGAGCAAAAAAAAAAACAAAAAGGAATTTAAAAAAAACCCCTAAACAAACCCAAACCACGAGAAGTTTCCTCTTGGTGAAACTACTCTTTGAAAATTGGTAAAATCAGTTTGCGTCTGTGGGAACTGAACAGCAGCTTCCTGTCGAAATTGAAAAAAAAAAATAAAGCGGCATTGGCTGGGAGATCAGCGCTGGAAAGTCTCTTGAATTGGTTGGCATCTTCGAAGCATCAGTCGTGGGAATAACCATGCACTTTTTTTTGGCTGCAGAGGGGCACTCATCAAACCGTGGCTTTTCACTGAAATTAAGGAGCAGAGGCACTGGGATATCTGCTCCAGTGAGAGGTTTGATATCCACAAAGACTTCACCAACTACGGCCTCGAGCACTGGGGGTCCGATACCCAGGGGGTGGAGAAGACGAGGAAGTTCCTGCTGGAATGGCTCTCGTTCCTCTGCAGGTAATTCTCCCCGGCCGAGAGGATCGTTAACACACCCAGCCTGTATCGCACACCGTGCCCTTACGTTTCACCGCAGGTATATTCCAGTTGGCTTATTAGAACACCTCCCTCAGAAAATTAACGAGCGGCCACCTTACTACGTGGGGAGAGACTATCTGGAGACGCTGATGGCCAGCCAAAACGTGGAGGATTGGATTAAAATAAGGTAATAAAGCACTGAATGCCATTTAAATTGCTACAAAGGGATATGGCAGAGCCTCCCAAAGCCGCTGTGCCTGGGCGCATCCTCCAGAGAGGGGGGATGAGCTCTCCCATGGGTTTAAGAGGCTGTAAGCAAGCAGCAAGGGTTAACCGGTGCTTTGCTTCGAGGTTTGAACTGAGCTTGGAGTTAAAGATCTCTCTCAATCCCTGCGTCTGCTTCAGCAGGTCACCCAGGACCCGCTGCAGATCTAGAGTAGCTGACCTCTCTCATGACACGCTGTTCATCCCAGGACAGGCACAGGAACCAGCAGAGGAGATGATGGGATGTCTCAGCGCAACGATGGGTTATCTCAGGCTCTCAGCGTCGGATCCCTCCCTGCTCTGCCCGGACGGTCCCACGCTGCCAGACAGATGCCGGGCAGGAGGACAGTC
>NW_010100359.1:0-2754 GCF_000699245.1 Pterocles gutturalis
TTGGGGGTGACCAGCGGGCTCCCACACGGCTCCGGGTCCCCAGAATGGACCCTCTCGGGGCACTGCCGGTACCTCTGTCCCCCGGGGAGCAGGGACGAGTGTGCAGCTGGAGAACTCCCAAGGACACGGATGGGGAGGGACGCTCTGGGCTCTCCCCCCACCCGGGGCTGGGTTAAATCCCTCAGATCCCACAAGCAGATGGTGTGAAATCCTGGCAGCAGCTCCGTGCCACAGGGGACACGGTGCCCTCGGAGGGGCCAGAGGCTGTGGGCCCATGCTGGGGGGGCTCCGGCGGGACCCCCTGGGCTGCGCAGAGCTCAGCCGCAGGGAAGCAGCCCATGGCGAGGGGCTGGTGCCTTCCCAGAGCTTTGTGTTGGCTGTGGTGGGCAGCACCCTGGTGCCCAGCATCGCTCCTTGGGTGAGGAGCAGCCTACAGAGGGGTGCAGGGGCCGGGCACCACCCAAAAGCGATGCCCTCTGCACCGGGAGGGTGCGGGGTTTGGCCTGGACCAGCAGCAGCCTTGGAGAAAAAAAAACAACAAAAAAACAACAACAAAAAAACAATCCCACACTAAAAACCAACCCTGAACGTTTCCCAGGGTGGGTCAGACAGGGAGGGATGAAGGTACCTGCGGGGTCTGGTGCCAAGTCAGGGCTCAGCACCCAAGCTCTCCTCCACCCTGGCACACATCCCAGCTCTGCTGCACCCAGGCTGCCCCAAGCCAGATCCTGGCCACAAAAATGCCAATTTCATTCCAATTTGGGCTTAAAAGGCATTTGGAGGAGTGGAGGCAAATGCTGGTGCTGAGAGATTTGGAAACAATCCTGTGTGGTCTGGTCACCTGTGGAAATGTCGGCGCAGCCAGGGTGACAGTGGGGACAAACACGCCAGCCGCACGCTGAACCCACGTGGTGACAAGGTCCCAGCGTGGAGCCAGCAGCTGCCTTGCTCCAGTAACGTGCCAAGGGGGAAACGGCACATGCCACTGCCCTGCCCCGTCACCCACAGGGGACAGACTCGAGCACAGAGACACCCCAAAGCTTGGGTGGAGCCCTGCCCAGCACCCAGGGGCTGCGGAGAATGTGGGAAGGGGGGCGAGAAGCCCCAGCTGGCTGCTGACTCTGAAAAGGTATGAAAACATCAGGTCTGTCTCCAGTGCTGAGGAATAGAGGCTCAGTGGCCCTCATCGCCCGTGTCACACGCGTGACCCCATCCACAGCGCTTGGGCACATATATGGGTGACCAAAACTGGTGACGTCTCCAGTAAAAACTCCTTCCATGGGCTCCTGAACTGGGCCAGACTGGGCTGCAGATGGGGCTCCCCGCTCCAGCTGTGTCCCCAAGCACCAGAGCCCTGGGGTCACCCAGCCGGCCGCAGCAGCAGCTTTAGGGACTAAGAGGATTGAGCCTGAGGCTTGGGTCGAGGGGAAAAGCCCCGTCAGCAGGATGCCAGTCCCCACGGCGCAGCAGGAGCCTGCCAGCCCCTCTCCTGGGCAGCACCATTGGGGCTCCTGGGGCACCCCCCAGGCAATGTCTGTCCTCCTCTTCGGGCTGGGGGACCCATACCATCAGGGAGCTCACCCCATGCTCTCTCCTCCCATTACGGTTGGAGTCAATCATCTTAAAGGTCTTTTCCAACCCACATGATTCTGTTCTACGATTTTATTCCAGCAGCCCTGGGGCTCCCTGCCACAGCCCATGGGGACCCCACATCTGGGCAAGGACTAAATCCCAGCTTGACTGGCACAGGAGCTCCCACCACCAGCACTTTATTCCCTGCCAGCTCCCTGGTGCCCACACTGGGCTGCCCAGGGCAGGTCTGGTCTGGGTGCTGGCTGATGGCAGCAGACACCAGCCTCAGCCGTCCCCGGACCGGTTAAATGCAGGGGAAAGTCTGGGCAGGCTCTGCCTCACCCTGTAAGCCTTTTTCCCTGCAGAAAGAAAAAGCACAGCCAAATCTTCCAAACTTTGCCATGAAACAACCCCATCCCAGGGCAAAGGCTGCCACGAGCGCAGCCCTGGCCTGCCCCGACAGGAGAGGCCAAACCCACAGCAGCTCCTCCACTGCAGAGGCAAGGAGTGACCCAGCTCGGCACCAGCACCAACAGCGATTCCAAGGCATTGCAGCGCTACAACCGACGAGAGTCAGAGCCCAAAGCCAGCCCCGATCCCCCCAGCAAAGCTCAGGCAGGGAAAGTGGATCTGTTTCACACCGAGCCACCACAGCAGCAGAAGCCCAGAGCAGCCCCCAGGCCCCGCGTTGCAGCAACAGGCTCCAACACGCAGAGCGGAGCCCACCCAGTCCAAGCCTCGAGCCAGGCTGAGGGCAGGCAGTGCTGATCCTGGCAGGGAAAAAGGGGCAGATCCAGGAAACGGGAGGTGATGGGGAGGAGGGGGGGGGGAAGCAACAGCTCAGCCTGGATTTGGAAGGAAAAGGTGGTTGTAATTGTGCCAGAGAGCAAATCTAGTTCCTCTGCCGCAGCAAGGCGCTGATCCATGATGGTGGAGGCGGCCGTGAAAGCGCGGCTGAGGGGGTGCGGGAGGCAGCGCGCCCAGCCCGTGTCCCCCAGCTGGGGCTCAGGTAGAGGCCTGCAGCTTGGCGAGCCCGTCGGCGTACTGGAACTGGGTGCCGTTCTCATACTCATACATGTCCAGCGCCACCTCACAGCTCTCCCGCACCACCCGCTCCTCATCGCAGGCAAAGGCACGCAGGGTCTCCAGGCAGGAGGGGCGGGCGATTGAGCCCAGGGCCTC
>NW_010100359.1:2950-4910 GCF_000699245.1 Pterocles gutturalis
GCCAGAGCCCCCCACCCAAAAGCCAGGGGAAGCCGTGGGCCAGGCTGCCGGGGGTTACAGCTGGCAGTTGTCACCCCAGACCCATGGGGCTTTTGGGGGAGGGCTGTCCCACCCTGCTCCGTGACCCTGCACAGCCCTGGCACCACACACCCGCAGCCGTAGGGACGCCGCTTCATGATGGCAGCACCCATCCTCCCAGCAGAGCTGCTGGCACCCTCTCCTGCCCCAGGGAGCCTGCACTGCCCATGGGCCCGGCCCCACCAGCACCACATGCCAGGGGCAGACTGGCAGCACGGCCACAGCCTCAAGCCTTCCTGTGCTGCGGGACCAAACAGCTGTAGCAAGAGCTCACAGATCCCTGTACGCCTCGTCTCATGGTGCAGACATGCCCTCGGCTCGTCCCAGATGGCTGGACAGCCTCATCCACCTCCCCTGGTCTAGCGAGGGGGGGTCCAAATGGTTCCTGGGCTGTGGTCTGCCCCTTCCCCACTCAGGAGAGACTCACTGCCCTCTCCAGAGCTCTTCCCAAACCCCAGGATGAGGTTGGCCACCTCTGACTTTCCAGGACAGGACAGCAGGACCCTGACACCCTGTGGTGCACCAGGAGACACCAGATCAGGCTGGCTGGTCCCAAGCCAGCGTTACAGACTGTGTCCTCTCCCACCTGGACCCATGGAGAAAGGAAGCCTGGAGGCCAGCGAGGGGACTGTGAAACACCAGAGAGCACAGAGCACTTTGTGATGTGGGTCTTGCAAGCAAGCAGGGGGAAAGCAGCTCTAGAAACAAATACATGAAGAGCCTAAGAGGGGTCCCACAGCTCCGGCAGACCTGGATTTGGGAAGGGCCAATCCCAGATTAACCTGTACAGACTTACGGTGAGGAGCCTGCAGGCAGCCTCCTGCTGGCCCTTACCATCTGCCAGCGCCAGCACTGCAGCCTGACCCCCCAGGTTTCGCAGGGCAAACATGGCCCTATAGCGGTCAAACAGTGTGCGGGACTCATCAAGGAGGGTTTCTCGGAGTTTGACGATGTCTGTCTCCTCGGCAGGGGGGGCAGGATCCACCGAGAGGTAGGGGCTAGTGCCCAGCTCCTGCTTGTTCTCCTGCAGCCACTCCAGCCTCCTCACTGCCAGCTGACACGTCTCTGCCACCTGTAGGACAGCACAATATGGCACTGGGAGGCTGCCCAGGGCTTCCCAAGGGTGGCCGTGTGCCAGCACACAGCAGGATACCGCTTGTGGTGTCCCTGTCCGTGGCCAGGAACTGCCCAGAGACCTGCCTCCCCCTCCCAGACCAGCAGTGCTGCACCCCAGGGGAATGACCCCCTCAAGAGCCTCACCTCAACCACGGGATCCTCCGAATAGCGTTTCAGAATATCCAGCACACTGGGATTTCCGATAGCGCCCAGGGCTTCACCTGAAGGAAGGACATGTTGGGATGTTATCAAGGTGTCTACATGAGGAGGACCCTGCTGTGTCCTCTGGTGAAGCCTCGCCCCACTCTGAAGTAGGGACACAGGCCTGACTCTGACCAATCCTAAATGAGACTGCCAAGCAAATAAACCCAGCAGGAGCCAGCCTGGCCAGCACAAAAGGGAATGCTCGGCCAACCAGTCCAGCCAGGGACAGCCAGAGGATGTGGTGAGGCAGCTACATGCCTCAGGGTTTTCCAAGCCACGACACCCAAGCTGGATGAGGCCCTCATCAAATACGGGGTTGGGGGAGGGGGATGCACTTGCAAGTTCCACTTGCAGCCTGGACCCTTCCCCTGCCCCCACCTCCCCCCACAGCCGCGGGAGCTGCCATCGTACCTGCCTCGTGCCTGACCATGGGCTCCTGCGTGGTGTCCCCCAGCACGCGGATGAGCACAGGGATGGCCGCCTCGTCCTGCATCTGGCCCAGGCAGTAGGCCAGCTCATGCTTCAGCAGCGCGGAGCCGTCCCCGAAGGCCCGGCTGATCCA
>NW_010100360.1:0-2924 GCF_000699245.1 Pterocles gutturalis
AAATTGGGGTGTCCCCAAATGTCCCCAAATTGGGCTGTCCCCAAGTGTCCCTGAACCCAGTTGTCCCCAAATGGGGGTGACCCCGTGTCCCCCAATGTCCCCAACATCCCCCATGTCCCCAATGTCCCCACTGTCCCCCAATGTCCCCCATGTCCCGAATGTCCATGGTGTCCCCAACGTCCCCTGATGTTCCCACTGTCCCCCTGTGCCCAGTGTCCTCCCATGTCCCCAGTGTCCCCAACATCGCCAACATCCCCAACATCCCTGATGGCCCCAATGTCCCCAACATCCCCAATGTCCCCAACGTCCCCAACATCCCCGATGTCCCCAATGTCCCCAATGTCCCCCATGTCCCTGATGTCCCCAACATCCCTGATATCCCCAATGTCCCCTGATGTCCCCAATGTCTCCAATGTCCCCGATGTCCCCAACGTCCCCAGTGTCCTCAACATCCCCAACGTCCCCAACATCCCTGATGTCCCCAACATCCCCCATGTCCCTGATGTCCCCAATGTCCCCAACATCCCTGATGTCCCCAATGTCCCCAACGTCCCCAATGTCCCCAACATCTCCCATGTCCCCAACGTCCCCGATGTCCCCCGATGACCCTGATGTCCCCCGTGTCCCCAACATCCCTGGTGTCCCCAACGTCCTCAGTGTCCCCAGTGTCCCCAACATCGCCAACATCCCTGATGTCCCCGATGTCTCCGACATCCCCAACATCCCTGGTGTCCCCAATGTCCCCCATATCCCCAATGTCCCTGATGTCCCCAACATCCCCGATGTCCCCAACGTCCCCAACATCCCCCGTGGCCCCGACGTCCCCAATGTCCCCGATGTCCCCGACATCCCCAACATCCCTGGTGTCCCCAATGTCCCCCATATCCCCAATGTCCCTGATGTCCCCAACATCCCCGATGTCCCCAACGTCCCCAACATCCCCCGTGGCCCCGACGTCCCCAATGTCCCCGATGTCCCCGTGTCCCCGCAGGCACTGGCTGGCTGAGGCCTACCCCCGCTTCGCTGTCCCCTACTTCGTCTACGACGTCTACGCTATGTTCCTGTGTCACTGTCACCGGGGCCGCGTGAAGGGACACGAGGTGGCACCCGCCCCCTCCCCCCGGGCCACTGCCGCCACCTTCCTGCGCAAGGACCTGCTCATGGTGCTCCACCACGCCGCCATGGTCCTCGTCTGCTTCCCCGTGGCCACCGTGAGTGGGGACACCTGGGGACACCTGGAGACACTTGGGGACACCTTCGGGGCACTTGGGGACAGCTTGGGGACAAGGGAAAGGGTTGGGGACACGGGGCTGGGGACATGTCACCTTCAGCTGGATGTGCTTCTGGAGGTCCACCAGCCCTTGGTGGCTTCCCCGTGGCCATGGTGGGTGAGGACACCTTGGGGACAGCTTGGGGATACCTTGGGGACACCTTGGGGACAGCTCGGGGACATTGGGTTGGGGACACGGGGATGGGGACACATCACGTGGGCTGGACGTGCTTCTGGAGGTCCACCAGCCCTTGGTGGCTTCCCCGTGGCCATGGTGGGTGAGGACACCTTGGGGACAGCTTGGGGATACCTTGGGGACACCTTGGGGAGTGCTTCGGGACAAGGGAAATGGTTGGGGACACGGGGCTGGGAACATGTCACCTTCAGCTGGACGTGCTTCTGGAGGTCCACCAGCCCTTGGTGGCTTCCCCGTGGCCACCGTGGTTGGGGACACCTTGGAGGGACCTTGGGGACACCTTGGGGACACTTGGGAACAGCTTGAGGACATTGGGATGGGTTGGGGACACAGGGTTGGGGACGTGTCACCTTGGGCTGGACATGCTTTTGGAGGTCCCCTGTTGTCCCGCATGTCCCCTCATGTCCCTTTGTGTCCCCCCATGTCCCCTCGTGTCCCCTCGTGTCCCCTGGTGTCCCCTCACATCCCCTGATGCCCCCTGATGTCCCCGGTGTCCCCGCAGCTCTGGCGACAGGGGAAGGGCGACTTCTTCTTGGGGTGTCTCCTGATGGCCGAGCTCAGCACCCCCTTTGTCTGCCTGGGCAAGGTCCTCATCCTGGTGAGTGACGTCCCCAACGTCCCCAACCCCTCGGGCCACCACCCCCTGGGGCCACCAGCAGAACTTTCGGGGTGGCCCATGGGTCCCCCACCCCCTGGTGACTCCATAATGATGTCGGGTGACCAGCGGTCCCCAACCCTTGTGGCCCCAGGAGAAGATTTGAGGTGCCTGGAGGTCCTTCAAACTCTGGGGAGATGCGAGGAACCCCCAAATCTCCAACTTTTGGGGTCCCCAGAAGAACTTTTGGGGTGTCCATGGGTCCCTCACCCCCTGGGGACTCCAGAATGACGTCAAGCACCCAGCAGCCCCCAGCCCCCTGGTCCCTGGGAGAAGATCTGAGGTTCTTGTAGGTCCTTCAACCCCTGGGGAGATCCGAGCGCCCCAGAGCCCCCAAATTTCTGGTGTCCACCTGTGACCATCTCCAGACCCCACCCCACGTCTGACCCCACCTCTGGCCCCCTAGTCCCTGGGAGAAGATCTGAGGTTCTTGTAGGTCCTTCAACCCCTGGGGAGATCCGAGCGCCCCAGAGCCCCCAAATTTCTGGTGTCCACCTGTGACCATCTCCAGACCCCACCCCACGTCAGACCTCACCTCTGTGTCCTTGGTTCCTAAGAGAAGATCTAAGGTTCTTGTAGGTCCTTCAACCCCTGGGGAGATCCGAGCGCCCCACAGCCCCCAAATTTCAGGTGTCCACCTGTGACCATCTCCAGACCCCACCCCACGTCCAACCTCACTTGTGACGTCACTTCCTCCCCGCAGTATGACCTTCAGCACACGGCTCTCCACAAGCTCAACGGGCTAGTTCTGCTGGTGACCTTCCTGGGCTGCCGAGTTCTGCTCTTCCCCTACCTCTACTGGA
>NW_010100361.1:0-4247 GCF_000699245.1 Pterocles gutturalis
ATATATATATACACACACACACTTGCTAGTGTGACTGTTTTAGCACTAAGGATGATACTAAACAAATGAGGCTGGGATCAGGCTTATATGTAGGGCCAATATTATGATTTCCAAATGTAGGAGAAGGGTAAGAGCACAGACTGATTACGATAGACTGGATTAGTGTAGAGGAAAGGAATATGAAAAGGTAGGAACATAATAAGAAAAAGTAGGGAAATTCCAGAGAATGTTGGATAATACTAAATACTGCTAAGGAGAAAAAAAAATGAAGCTAAAATAAAGAAAGGAAAGCAGTCTTTTCTTTCGTTGTCTTATTAAGTGAAGCTGTTCATTTTCCTTATTCTAGTATGTGCCTGTTACTCTTACCGGTCTGTTAGTGCTGGATATTTCCATTGGATGCCGTGGAATCCAATAGGTTGCCCCTCAGCATTATAGCCTAAAAAGGTGTAATGTAAAAATCTTTAACACACTGAGAATGGGTATATTGACTTGCAATGATTCAGTGAAATATTTCTTAATGTGGAGGCAATTAGAAGCAACTGAAAATATGTATTATTGCAAAGAGGCAAACCAAACTTCTCTAGGTAAACTAGGAGGAATAAAGTATTGTAGTACTTTGTATAATCAGTAGGAAACAATGACCTTTACAATTAAAGTCTCTCAGAATAATAATGGATAATGAAATCTATAAAAATAAACTTGATGATCCAGTGCACATCCAATATACTATTTTGGTGAAAATCAAAACTAGAGAAAAATTTCTCTAGCTGGTAGGATTTACTTGTTTACTAACAATGAATATGCACATAATTGCCTTTTTACAGATCCCATCATTACATCAACGTGCCAGTCCAGTTCAAGCCAAAGGCAGAAGGAATATTTGATGGTCTTTTTGCTGTGCTGATGAACAAATATGCCCCAGTTACTGTTCGGCTATGTGGTAAAGCTATTGCAAAAAAATAGTCAGAACAGTTTTATAACTGTTTGTAATAATTTATAACAGTTTATGCCACTTAAAATATTCAAAGATTTGCTACTACATTTCCATACTAACGTGCTACTTGTTTTGCCCTGTGATGCTGCTTTGATGGAAAGTCTTCTGTAAGATGAATTATGGTGCTTGTTTTACAAATCTGTTTTCATAGTAAAAACACTGAGAAATAATGTTTTATGTTTTAAAGTTATCATGTTCTAATTTATGTTTCTGCACTTTTGTTGAAAAGGGGGGTTTTCTATTTTTGCATTTATTAGGAATAGCTGTATACAGATATATTTTTATTTTAAGCATTGTAAATACCAAAATAAAATCTATGTGTTAACAGCTGATTCTACCTGATATCTGTCTTTGGTTAGGGAGGGATCAAGCTGCCTGCTCTTGGGTAATGCTAGGTTTTTTGGGGGAGCAGGGGAAGGGGTTGCTGTACAGAAGTGTTAGTGTCATGTCTCCATCTGGTGAAGCTGGGACCAGACTAATGAACTGAAAATCAGACCTTAACTTTTTACACAGTCCAGTGGCAGGCATATGCATTGTTTTTAATGCTAACAATGTGAAAACAGTGTAACTTGAACATGAGCAATACTGCCTTCAGTCCTCCAGAACAATTCATCTAACTCGGTATTCTGTCTCTAACAGTGTTGGAAAGATTGCTTTGAAGGATGACATAAGCCTGGCTGCTGCCTTTGGTTCACTCTGCTTGCATTTCCTCAGCATCCACAGTCATTGGATTAGGGATGGGAGGTAGATTCCCACCTATGCCTTTCTTTTCAGTTTATGGACCTGTTTGTGAATTTATCTGTTCACCTTTTAAAACTCTTTTGACACCTTGTTTCCACAACTTCATGTGGCAGCAAGTGCTAAAAGTTCACTGTGTGCTCTTTTAACAAAGTTATTTTTTGTGTGCTAAACTGGATTCTTTAATTTTTTTGAGTCCTCTCCAGTTCTTATATTGTAGGATTCAATGAGCAACAGTTCCATAATCAGCTTACCCATTGTTACCGTGTCCTTTGTGCCCTTTGGCTCTGCTGTTTTATGTCTGTAGCACGGAGCTGTATGTCTGATGTTGCCTTAAGCTAGAAATGTAGCTTGTTGACAGCATAGTTCTGTCGAGGGTTATGTACATCATTCCTTTCTTCAGGTTGGTTGAAGTGTGAGTGAAATTCCTTTCAATATGAGATTGTTTAACTGCAAATTTGCAAAAAACTGAGAGGAAAAAACCTGACGTGCCCAGTGCATTGCCTTTGATACACACCACCAGTATTATGTTAAAGTATACTAAAGCTGCTGTTTTTTCATAAAACCTCATTTCTCAGCAGTCTGGAAACCAGGAAGGGAAGATTTACTAAAAGAAATTGAAGTAGAGATCAGAAGATTTGCCACCTCCTTATTGAGCCCTCTGCATGTAAGCTCCTGTCTGCTAGAAATTGTGACCATGTTCCTCTTGCCCTGTTTCTGACAGATGTTGGTTGCACATTTCCCTAGTTGATGGTGATGTCTGTGTACTTCTTCTGAATACAGAATTGGAATGGAGGGAATCTTCTGTTTGCTGCCTTACCTCAACAGGCTTGGCTGCCTCACGTGAGAAAGACCTTGGTGTCCAAAAACCTACGTTGTTTCAGTTTTAGAAGCACAATCAGAAGTCTCTTCCTGAGCTGGAAAAAAGACTGAGCTCAGCGTCCGTGTCTTCAAAGCCTTTGCCTTTCCTAGTTGAATATCTTCCAGCTGCCCTCCGTTCTAAAGTTGTCCTTGTCTCTTGCTAGTCTAGAATAATCTTTGTGAGATGTAGGTAGTATGGACTTCAGGTCATTAGCTCCAACTCTTCTACACATTCTCTGCTGTTGTTTCATGTTACGTGTTAAAGTAGCTAAAGTCTTATTTATTGAAGAGAAGGCTTGTGATTTGTTGTTCATGGAAGTCATATTCACTATATGTTTACTACCCTAGCAGCTGTTCTTGACCATCCACTTAAACCTGGCATTTTAATAAGCTCTGCAGTTTTGTCTTACATGCTCAACTTGATGGTAGTCTTTTCTGAACCAGTTTCTGGATGGATTTATTAACCTTTACCTTTTTCTCAAGGACCTTGGTTTCTTCGTACAAATTTTCTTTAGATGACTGATTGTTAATAAGGAAAATATATCACTGAGGAGGAAGGATCGCTATCTCTTATTAAGAGCTATGTGATTTTGTACCTTTTACTATCCATTGGGACATTTTTAGTAGTTTCTTCCTGCAAGATTAGATGATGGTCCCTAATGTGGTAAGATTCTTCATAACATGGGTTTCCATAAGGATAAAATAACTCGTAGAACACATCTAAAATTTTTGTCAAAGATTGATTGTTATTTCAGTTTATTTGAGATTATATTGTCTCTGAATTTCAATCTTGTAGAATTAAACCTTCATGACTTCGATGCTGGACCAGCCTCTGTTCCTTCTGTATTAATAAGACAAACCTCTTAACAAGATGCCTTGTTTCTATCCATCTTAAGGAGTTGAAAAGGCTGTGTCAGTATTGTCACAGAGAATTTCCCCCTAAATAGTGGTCTTTGTAAAAGAGCACCTTTGTTTTGCAATAAGAAACCCCAACTTTGCGAATTGTTTATTTGGTCTAAATTCAAAATTGTCTTTGCATGCTGTTGCTGTGATAGGGCTGCTGTCTGGGACTCTGTTCGCAATTCTGTTATGGGCTTTTCTTGAATTCTTGAGAAGAACTGGGAGGGATGGTTATGCATTCTTTCTGATGTTGCCAGCGGCTGGAAATAAGGGAGGGAAAGGGCGTGGAATGTGCTGCTGTGGATACTCTCTGATGAACTGTGCGTGCATGTGTATGTGTGTGTCTAAATGTATGGATGGATGAAACACGTTTTGAAGAACGAGTATGAGCAAATGACCTGGCCTTGTTATCCAAGGTAATCCTGGTTTGCAGGTGATGCTAAATATTTTGGCATCTATTTGCAGCCCATTTTTCTTGATTTGCTTCTAATAACAATAACTCTATTTGCAGTGTGAAGAGAAAGTTACAGGCTGGACAGCATCCCTAGAGCACTTGTCCCAGCAGTTGTTTTGGTTGTTTGAATTATATTGCTATACTTGTATTCATAAGACAAATTAAAATGATAACAGGTGATGTAAGAAGGATAGGTAATTTTCTAATATTTTAGCTGTTAGACTCCTTAGGCTCTTGTTTCACAAATGTTTAACAGAAATTTCTGTTAATACTACATGATGTATAATTAACCTTCCTGCT
>NW_010100361.1:4259-4469 GCF_000699245.1 Pterocles gutturalis
ATGATGTTTTCTTCTTTTTATTTTTATTTTTTTTTAAATTTAAGTACCCCCATACTATCTTGGTATGGTTACAACAGTCATTGGATGCATTGGCACTAATGATCATCTATAGACAGGGACCTTGTCACACACAGGTAAGGCAAAATTTCTGTAGGTGTGGTCTAGTGTGTGCAAACTTGAAGACAGAATTTTTTTTTTTTTTTTTTTTTT
>NW_010100361.1:4482-25821 GCF_000699245.1 Pterocles gutturalis
GAGGAAGAGGAAAGGAGTACTTCAGTGGAAGCCTGAGTCTTTGATAGACAGCTGATTCATCAGTTCTGGATGAAGTTTTTCCCCAGTAATAAAGGTGCAAGAGCTGGAGCATAGCCAATGTATTTTTACTTGCAAAATGAGATCATCAGTGGGACTTCAAAAGTGTTGAGGAAGTCACTTCAAACTGCTTCTATTCCTAGTCCATAAACTGAGACTGCTTCCTTTTCCCATGGCTTATCTTTGTAGTAAACTTTTGTAACAAGTCAAGATGATCTTGCTTTGAGTTGTCCAGTGCTTACTATGAAGAAGCCCTGATCTCTGTCTGTACGTGTTTTAGGGATACAGGAAAATAGAACAATTCTGAGCAATTCTCAAAGACTGCAAATTGGATTAAGAGTTTAAACCGTGATACTTTTGATAAAAGAATCAGAGTTAGCTTTGGGTATAATTCTTTCCTCATTTTCATTGGTTAGTTTTGAAGCTTTTTTTCAGTTTTCTCTTGTTGTTGGATGCAATCCTTTGTCTCAGGCTGGGAAGACTGGCTCAGTCACCCCAAGCAGGCAAACTTAAAAGAAACCAAACAAAAAAAAAAAAACAAACCAGATGATGTCTCTTTAATTACAGTAATCTTGCATTTTGGCTTTAAGACCAGTCAGAGAAAAATCAGAAATAAATTATTTTTAAAAATTAAGTGTCTGACACTGAGGATGTCTTTGTACCTGCTCAACCTAATTGGGATATTAGTGGTCATAATTATTCAACAGCCTTGTAAAGTTTTCACATCATTGACTACAAATGGAGTTATAATACATTCCGTACACGTGCGTCAGTGTGTTTTGGAGATTGTTGCCCTGGCATCTGAAACTAATTGGTGTTCACAAAACCTAATAAAGGTGCATATCAAGGCCTGGCTGTCTAGAAGATTATTTTGATCACATAGAAGGTTAAAATGGTAAAGAGAATTTTATGAAGGTTTTCTGGTGTATAAAGTTATTGAGGGCAGTGGTGGCTTTTTGAAGTAGAGTATTAAAGACTTTCAGGTATTTCTGTGATAGCAATGCCTGTTAGGTAAAATGCTGGTATATTCTTGCTCCTGCAGTTTGTGTTGGAGTTGCAGGGCTACAGGGCTACCAGAGCTCACCATGAGGTTAGTAAGTAATGTATCTTATATATGTAAAGTATGTTAGCTTTCTGTATTGTAGCATCTTTGGAAATGAGAAAAGGCATTATGGGAACAAAAGTCCTTGGAAGCTAATTGAAAGTGTGGGCATTTGACATCAGATCAGTTGTCCTTGGGACTGTTAATGAATATCCTGACTTGTATTCACAGCTATCTTGTTCTAACTTTTTTCTCCACAAAACTAGATAATAGAAGTTCATGCCGTACTGCTTTAATTGTGTAGTATAGATGAAGAGTATGCATGTCTTACAATCGGTAAGACAGACATGAAATATCTGTGTGAAGAATCCACGTGCCTGCAGTGATGCCTCATAATCCGTAAGATGACTGTTAATTATTTTTTAAGTGGCAATGTTTGCATCATACCAATTTTCTCACAGAATTTACCAGTTAAGTAGAATATGGATTCTAGCTTCCCATTTGAAAATTTGAAGTGGCATTAACAGTAGAAGAGATTTTTCTCAATGTGCTTATTAACATTAATATTTTTTTTTCTTTACAACACTGCATTAGTTCTCTGATAGATCATGTAATGTGGAATCTGCATGACAGGTTCCTAGGTACAGGTAACTTAAAGTTCAGAATAAACAAGTATTCCAAACTGGAACATGATTGATTAAAAAGAGGGGTTTCTTTAAACATTTTATTCATTTACTTAAGCTGCTCCTTCAACCTTTTCAACCTTAATGTAACGTTGTGCTGAATCTATAGTAACAGCATGAACACCTTACTCGCAGCATAAGAACGTTAAGGTAAAGATGAACAATTCAGCTTTCAGTAACATCCTGTTTGACCACAGAGCTTTCTGAAGCATGTCTTTCAAACTTGTATGTTTTATTTTCTGAGGAAACTCTTACTTGAGCAGTTTTTAGATGTAAAATCAGATGGACATAAAACACTTAGATTAATTTTCTGTAAATATTATCTGATCATCTCGGAAAACTGGATGCTTGGGCAGGACATTTTGTCTCTAGATGTTCCAATTTGAAATGTTAGTTTGATTTTTGCCCCTTCCCTCTGGTTCTGGGAGTGTGTAATTTCTGAAGCTGCTCAAGAGCTCAAAGATGCAACTAAATTGTTTGTTCTGAATATTCAGTATATTTAGAAAAATCTGCTTCATTGCTATTCCCAAAATTCACATCCTTTTTTTTAATGGAGGAAAAAATGGAAGTCAGTGCTGACAAGATGAAGCTTTTAATGTAGAAATACCACTTAAAAACCTGGGATTTTTAAAGTATAAGACACTTTGTAAAGCACTCTACCTTAATATTTTTCCTGATGAGTGTATTCGTTACTGCTATTGTATTTGCCAGTTATTTGTAATGCTACTTCAAGTCTTTATGGCTCACAGTGCTGAATTCTGAAATAGTTTGTGCTTGATTCCAGTGGCAGCTTCTTGTCTGGGAATGATATTTTCAGGTATAGCTTTCCACACAGGCTCTCATCTATTGCCACCTGCCTAAACCTGACAGTTGAGCACCAGCTGGGAGTTACGGCCTGGAGAAGCATAAAAGGGCTGGAGAGAGACAAAATGATCCATCAAGTCCTGCTTGTAAGTCAGGTCTCCAAACATGCATTTTCTACTCTATAAATTCAAAATTAAAATACTAATGGGTGTTCTTTTGTGTTCATCCAACAATTGGTTCATTAGGTAGGTATGTACAAAGAGGCTCTGCTTGTCAATGCTGTTTGGCTCTAAAAGGAGGAAAAATCAGTAGGGGTTAGTCTAGTTGTGAAATGCCCCCACCCCTTTTTTACCTTCCTTCCATGTTTGTTCTATGAGGCTGGTGGTAGGTAATACTCATCCTGCATAGAGCTGGTTTTCATTGTGAGTATTCTGTTGCTAGTCACAGCTGTCAGGTATGTCAGTCATGTAGTATTGTGGTGGTGTCAGGGACATAATCAGAGAGATTAGGTGGACACAAAGAGCTCTGAATGAGGTGGTAATTGCGTTCAGGGGGAAAAGAGAGTTAAAGAAAGAAACTTTCCTTTCTCACAAGATCCATTAAAGAGGTGACAGCTAATATATTAAAGCTGGAACAAGATAATTGTGGTAAGAATCTTTGTGTGTTCTCTCTAAAATGCAATGTGCTCACAATAAATATTCAAATGCTTATTTTGTGTTGTGAATACCAGATAACCATTTACAGTGAAATGCAACCTCTTTCAAAAAGTTTAAATTCATTGCCAAGAATGTTCTAGGAACAGTTATAAAACTCAAAAGGAATATTGGTGCTATACTGAATCACAAAAATGCCATCTTATGAAAGCTTCTTTGCAGGGATTTTCTTCAAATTGGTCTAAGTGATGGAAAAGAAATACTGAGATGCCAGCCATGGGCTGTGCTCTTGCAGACTTTACTCTCTTTGAGTAGTACTTTGAATAGTACCTCTCCCCCTCCTCTTTCTTTTTTTCTTTTTCAAAAAAACCCAGTGCGACTACTTGAGTGTCTGTTTACATTTGTTACACTTGTGCTTTATTAATGCCATGCTTCAGAATTGCTACTTACCTGTAGGGTCCAGGAAGGAATTTCCCTTCCTTTCCTGTCTTTTTGTTCCTCCTCATTTCCCTCCCTTCCTTCTTCAGAAGTACTGAAAATTGCTACAAGTATACACACGAGGTTGTCAGAGTACCCTGGCACTTTCTTTGGCAATAAAGTCTTTTAAGCACCTGGTCAGTGTCTTCCTTCCTGTCACTAGTTCTGGGCTCATGTCCTCTGTCCCTTCAAGTCCAAATAACGTCTGGATAAACATTTTGGTTTCCTCTTCATGGTTTGAACTTTTTCCTTTGTACCTCTGGGAGCTCTTTAAAATTTCAGCTATTGCAAGGACTTAAACTGTTGATGTCTGCTCTCTCCTGCTCTTATGCTAGGGCTCACATATCATAGATTTTGGTCATTTAATGTGGGCCAATGGATTCCTAACCAAATAGGATGCTACAAAAACACATCAACAGCTTTTGGGAGTATTATATTAACAGAAGAGATGTTACATAGCCTTTCCTGAGTTAGGAATTAATTCCATGGCTGGTTGTGATTGTGGAAAAACAAGCTTGTGTGAGCAAACCCATGTTGTTTGTGATCCCAGAGAACAGCTACATTGAATCCTGCGCATTGCACAGCTGCTAACATATTGAATGGTTACTTAGACATCAACAGCACTGATGAGATTTCTTCACTATCAATGAGTGTAAAATTTATAAGTAATGAGTATAAAAGCTAAAAGCAACTGCTAGTAGAAAAATAAGTTCCAAAACAAAATTCAATAATATCAGACATTATCCATCCATTGTACTACTTGGCATCAGAAAACATGAAAACCAGTTTCATTTCTGTTCATTAACTTCTTGGTATCTTGCTAGAATTTCAGTGTTGAATGGAGTAAAAATCCAGGCTGGCAATCTTTCCACACAGAACTCTGGCAGGCTTCAGTGATGACTGTGTAAGTACAAGCAGTGCCATATTAGACCCTATTGTGATAAATTTTTCATATCTCCCTTAACATTCAAAACAATATTTTTCCATTTTCTTTCACAGCACCAAGTTCTAGTAAACCTTACAATGTAAAATGAGAAATTGGTGATAGCTAGATAATGGTGTTAGTCAGAAAATTTTTATTTGACTGATTCTTCATATATATTTTCACATTTCTCATGGTATTTATGAATGGCAGTGGTGGTTTTCCAAGCCTTCTTTTCTTGCTGGCTATTCTGATTGATACTGAAATGGGTTGAGTAGAGTCACCTCCAAAGACAGGGAAAGATTTGACACATTTCCATAGTAACAATCCTCCAAGTGCTTTTCGGGTAGTTGAGCCCACCATGTGTTGGTATAATTGATTGATCAGTTTGATTCTTTTGATACAGGTAGGTCACTTAGGTACAGATTAATTCAGGCTGTGTTTACAGAGGTTACTCTGATCCCTTTTTCAGGCTACAATGTGTTTCAAAGAAACAATACCCAAAAACGTTTAGAGAAATAAAACCCATTCCTCCCTATTTACAGAACAGTACTTTTTATTTCAAGCTGGAAGCCTACAAAATAAGCCTTACGTTTTCATTATAATCCTTTATGAGTTTTAAATCTATTTTTTAAGTTGGCAATTTTAAATGGTTCCTGGTGAGTTGAGCCCTGGTGAGCTTCAAAACCACACACAGTTTCAATGAAGCTGTGTGAACCTGCTTCAGAATCTCTGCAAGTTTTCCAAGCTTTTATGCTCTCGTATGGTTTACAGACAAAAACCTACAGGGGTCCCATTTAAAGCCTCCTAGTAGCTAAAAGATAGAGAAAAAATGGCTTTTAAAAAACCTAAAGTACCCTCTTATGAGTGCATTAAAAGCAATTTTGTTTGCTTTCCACTTTCAAAATGCTTCAAGCCGCCAAAGACGCGAATGACTCATGGGTACTAGAGAGAAACAGTCTTTGAAAGTTTATTCATAGTAAGGGATGATAGCTAGGCAAGTGGGGTTTCTGTATTCAGAAAGGAATACCTTGTGTCCTTGTATTGCAGATTTTTTTTTCTTTTACAATAATACGTTCAGATGTTCTTCACCTTTATCTTCCAGGTTTTCAGCAATTTTATGAAAATCAGCTAAGAACTTCTATTTGTTTGTTCCTGTGGATGCTATCAGTGTTTGAAGACCAGGGTCTCCATAGAGAGTCAAGGGAATGCCAAAGCAACGAAGGCTCATAATTTAACCCACTGGCATGCATCAGATCCAAAGAGCAGGAAAAGTTTTCTTCCTTTCAGGTAAATTGGGGTGTGTCACCCTGTTGATTCTCTGAGAGTATGTCCTGTAGGGTTTGGGAGCTTTTAGTATTGGGTTGTGGGGTTGTTGTTGGTTGTTTCTTTTTTTTTTTCCTTTCTTTTTTTTTTTTTTTTTTTTTAATTGTCATTGCAGTGTTTGGTATTGGAGTGGTTTCTTGATGTATTTTCTCTGTGGGAAATATTGGGTGCAAAGGCAAAGTATTAAAGTGTCCTTAGTTTGACGTTGATACAGCTCCTTACAGTTTTCTCTCTCTCTTTCTCTTCCAGTGTAAGTAAAGACAACAGTGTGGATTTTCCAAAATTCAAGAACTTTTGGACCTTGTGTTCTGTTCTAAGCCTCCCTTGAACAAACATGCTTTCCTTCCTAAATTGTTTTGCTGAGTGTTAGGGACAGAAGATGCATTTAACAAAATCTAGAGATGACCTGACAAAACAAATTTTAGTGAAATGCTGAAGTTTATTTTCTAATGGTTTAAACAGATGGTACCTGTAAGAATCTCTCATAAAGCCATTCCTTTCGAAGGCTTACTTTGCATACTTTGTTTTTTCTATGGAATAAACAGGAATTGTGCATTGGGATCAGAGAGGCATTTCCCATAGTATGGTGCAATCTCAGTTGTATTGCAAGTAGAGATTTTACAGATTTAGATTATATAAATATATATGATGTCATTATCTGAGTATAATTCTACCATATAGTTAAAAACCTTTTCTTGTTTTTTATAGTTGATTGTACTGGCAGTTCAAAAAAGTCTTTCTTCTAAATGTAACATTTGATATGAAAAAACATGGAGGAAATGGGCTAACAGCATTAACTTTTCATGTTTTTAGTTTTAAATTTTTAAACTTCACACATCCACGAACCCCGTAGCTTTCTCCCTAGAGAGTCAAAAAAGAGAGGAAAATTTTGATGCACTTAGTTGTTGACAATAGCTGAAAATGGAATTAAATGAAAGACAGAAGTGGTAGTACAAAGTATCTAAGCTGTAATTGTCCTTGTGACAGAACAGAAAGCAAGATGTGTGTGAACAGGATGTGGACATAACCTAAGATCATGAGATAAAGATTCTTTGTGTTAATTGTGAAAACACCACCATGAGCTTACAAGCTGGAAAGAACGCTGGTTTACAGGCTAGCAACACATTGTGTAGTTGAATAGTAACTTAAGAGGTTTGGTATTTTTAGAAATCAAGTAAATTAAATAATGGGGTGGAACTTCCAAAGCATTTGCATACCTAGAACAACAATTGGTGCTTAGTCTTGCCATTTAGTTGCATAAACCATTTAATGTAGGCAAATTAGGTACTTTCCCAAAACTCTTTTTCTGCCCCTTCACACCTGCATAGGTTTTCCTGGGTTCAAACAGTACGTATTAGGCAGCTGGTATATATTAGGAAGTAATTTCAAAGTCTCTTCCATATGCTCTGTATTTTCCAGGCATCTCTGTGTGGCCCCTAGGAACTAGTCTGTTGGGATTTTCAGCACTGCTGTGAAGAAGAAAAGATGTTTGTGAATTTGAAAAAACACCAAACTCCAAAAGAAATGAACAGAAAACCCCCACAGAAGAACTGGGGCTGTTTCCCCAAACTGCTATAATAATACAGAATTACTCAAAAGAAGAATAATCACTAGCATCACCAGAAATGAGAACAGCTATGCTGTTGCAGTACAGTAGTTACCCTCTTAGGAAGGATCTGCACTGCTTCAGTAAGGAGGTTATCATGGATCTTATTTCATGGCATGGAGGTTCTTCTCTAGTCTTTTGTAGAAAGATGAATTTTATTTTGTGTAATTGCAAAAGCACATTTATGAGTGTAGAATGAAATAGAAATTCATATACTGAAATGAAGCTTGCATTTGGAACATTAAAATAATTTAAAACAGTTTTTTATTTTGGTACAATAGAGAATGAGACAAACAGATGAAAAATGTTAACTTACTGAAAGTGAGGAAGTTGCAAGGCCTTTTAAACCAAGGTTTTGGGAAGAGACTTTGGATACTTGGACACTTGTCTATGCAGAAAGTGTCAAGTAGAAGATGTTAGCTTTAGCAACACAGATGAGTAATATATGATTTTTCTTGGTTCTAGCAATGTATAGAAAATAGCTGCCTTTTAGAAGACAAAATTGTAGTTTAAGTGATAGGCAGAAGTTACTGTCTGGATCTTGCTATGCTTGCAGGAGAGGTAACTGCCCCTCAGCTGCTTGTCACCATCTTTTCAGCTGGTGATTATCATCGCCTCAGATCTGTTTGTTGTGTGTGTTGTCATTTTCTAACTTGTCTGTCAAAATGAGTTAGGTTAGAAAGACTTTTTTTTTTTATTTTTATTTTTAAGGTAACCTAGTTCACTTGGAAGGCAACATACTGTGGAACATTTGTAATAAGAGCCCCTCCAGCAGATAATTTCTAGCAGAAGGATGATGACAGGCAGCTGGAAGTTGTAACCTCTTCTGAGCTGGAGGAGTTTTTTAAGGCACATTAGTTATTCCAAAACTTGGGCAGAAGCAAGTGTATCTGCTGCAGGGGCAGCAGACAACCTCTCACCCTGGAAAGCTGCTTCTGCCATTTCCGCAGACAGGAACCGCCCATGCTGCTGATCTTCTCCCTTCTGTAGGCATGTGACTGAGAGCAGGGTGTCAGTATTTAGAGCCTGTTGGGGTCAGACAGACATGCTGGAGTGGAAAGCAGGCCAGGTTTCAACAGTGATTCCCAGTATTAGGGTGCCTTTATCAGCTTGACTGAAGACCAGCTCACCTACAGGTGCCATTTTTTCTGAATTTAATGAGATTGGCTTGAAACCCAGATGCTCTTGTCCCCTAACTGTAACAAAAGGGGGAACAGCTGCTGCAGCAGTGACAGCAGGGACCGTGTTGTCTGATAATGCCCTGGAGTGCACTGCAGTTCTTAAGCCTGCTTCCTCAGTAATCCGATTTATATATGCTGAAGTGATAGCATGAGGTTATCACCATGTGAGGTTATCACATGAGGTTCCCCTAAGATGCTTTTTTTGTTAAATTGGTAATGTGGGAGATATATGACAATTGCCTTGAGGAACAGTGTGTTTCATACTTCAGATCCACATTGCTTGCTTAGGCAGGTTCTTGTCATGTGGAGGACTCTTGTGTCAGAGAGTCCAGGCATGAAGAGGTGCACCTCTGCACCACCAATATGTGCTGACCAGAGGCTGGTCCCTTTTTGACCCAGAGAAAATACTTTTTCAGTCACTTTGACACATCAGAACCAATATCCAAGGAAAAATAGCCTACTATCACTTGTCCAGGTCTAAGAAAAAGATGGTATCCTGCTTCTTAAACAGGAAGGGAAGCAGTCTGTGGCGAGATCAGCTTTTTAGGAGCAGCATTTTTCAACAGGTCTGTAGGCAGTGCAGAAATAAGTCACGTGCCCCACCTAAAGTCACAAAGTCAGTGCAGGTCAGTGTGCTAAAGCATTTGTTCTTCTAGGTGCATGAGCTGAGTACTTACTAGTATGCGAGGCAGTACTTCCTCTCTGCAGAGGAAAAACTCCACAGTGCTTAGCCCAGTTAATGTGTGTATCTCAGGACATGAAATATTGTAAGTATTTGTACCTAAAGGATTCAAATGTTGGTTCCCGTTGCCAAGAATTTTCCCTACTTGATTATCCAGGGCTAGGACACAGGTCCATTTGCTGTGTTAATAAGATAGGCCTAAGATCTAGCAGGTCAGACTAATATATGGTCCCTCAAATGGATCTTCTGTTTGAAGATGAAGATACATTGGTACTCAGACCCAGAGTCCAATAAGACATGTCAGGAAAAGCAGATAAACAGCTGTGCCTGTCAGGTATATCAGATGCAAGCTCTGAAATTTAAAAAAAGGCAAAACCAGTCTTTTAGGTGAAATAAAAATGGAAGTGGTGGGAGTACAAGGGTAGAACTGCATTTCTAGGGCCACAAGAGTATGAGCTGGAGGAAAGGTGAAAAGTCTGGTCACCTGTTCTGGCATGGGAAGTGTTAATGTGCACCACCACTACATCCATCTGAGAAAAGCAGAAGGGCCTGTGGTGGTGACAGTGTTTTACTTGGTCTTGCCTTCCTAAATCTCTGACTTTAATCACCAAGAACAGCATATAATCACAAGGACTTCAGGCTTCTTAGTGGGACTTGCAGAATATGCTGGCTGTTTAATGCAGCATCCTTCCATCCAGTCAGTACTGCTGTTTCAGCATCAAGCTTCTGTAGATTCAGTCTTCGTAAACTGAAACTCTCAAAGCACTGAAGGGTAACATGTTTCTGTTGTAGCTAACTCTTGTGATGTTTGTTTAAGAAAATACTCAAGTACTCATGTCAGTTCAAGAGGAAGCATTAAGTTGCTGAAACAATCTACTTATTGGAATGCATCTGAAGGAAAGGATTTTCCTTTCATACAACTATTGTATCTAGTCATCTCCTACTCAATTCTTTCTTTAGAACTCTGGAAGGAAGACTGGCTTGGAAGAAAGCCACTAGCTCAAAAACTGTATTAAGAGTTGTAATATCGATCACAATAGAGAAATTAATTTATTATATGAAACAGTGTTTTCTTCTTAAAAAGAACTATAGTATTACCATTTTATTTCTGAAATTTGCCTTGCTCTGACTTACAATTCCAAACAATTATACATTCTTTTGCAAAAACCTGCAAATTAACTAAGAGCCACGTATAATATGTCTTTGCAGAACTTACTGAAGACCATGCAGTAGAAAATAAAAACACCAGGCATAAAAATAAATAGGTGTTCCTGAAGGTGCAACTGAATATTCCTGGCTAAAAGACATTTTTAATCCCTTTCTGAGATGGAATTTTGCAAGGCGACTGGGGGCCAACTGATTGTAAAAGGCTTATTATGAGGCTGAGGCATTGTTGGGGCTGGATACTCTTTGAATGGCATCTCGATGTCAGCCTAGCCCTGTGCTGATTTGGCTTTCATTCTTAGGGAATAGCTAAATGACACACATTCTTCTTCCTGTTGATGAGGTAGATTGTAAACATCCCTCTAGACTCCTAGATTCACCTTCTGGAGTGATCTGTCTCAGCTCCAGCAATGCAAAGTTTCTTTCATGCAATTAATGGGACAATTATATCGGAATGATGAGATCATGCCTTTTGCTGAAAAGAATAGAGATCTTTCATGAACAAAGAGAGCTTTCTTTAAATCTTTGCAAATAAAGCACCATTCAGTGAAAGTGGGTGACTGCTACAATTTGGGTAGGCACAGCATGGCACGAAGGTGAGCTTACTGTAGAGTGGTAGATAGAGCTTTGGGGTGTCTGTCTCAGAACAAAATAAAAAATGCTGGGTTTTTTTCCTGCTTGCACCAACTACTAGAGTAGTGTGCAGGCAGTTCTAACATTGCCTAAGAAAACCTAAGACTGTTGTAAGTAATGTGATTTGTTTGCTAAATAAATATAGAAAACCTATCTTGTTCTTTCCCAGTGTACCAAGGCTTTTCATGTAGGTAGATATTGTGCATGTAAATCAAGCTCCAGTGGTGAACAGCTCTATACTGTGGGAGAACTACTGAGACTCATAAACTGATCCTGAGTTATAAGCCATATCCAAACAGAAACATGGAAAATATTTCCATTCTTGATTCCTTAGGCTTATGTGTTTGTATGTGAGAAAACCCAATGACACTGCTAAGAGAAATGAGTCTGAGATATTTTTACAATTCTTTCTTTAAGCTGGAGAGCTCATTTTTTAAGAAAGTCATTCGATGAATACTAAATTTAGTCTGACTTTTGACACTGTTCTAAATGACATCTGGGTTTTATATAAAATCATATGTCTGATACAAAGCTGAGACTGCCCACTGACAAATATGCTCTGATACTCAGGTAATTCTCTTTAAGAACAGACTAATCGCAGCTATACAGACTCCAAAATGGTTTTGGTTTTATTTCTGGTGGCAGATGCGATTCCGATGTACTCGGAGGTTTCTTTAAATGAAGTCAGCATCCAGCCTGTGCTTGGATCATTGAAGTTAGCTACTAAGCAGAGTCTATACCAGTTAACAGGAAGACTTGTGGGTGGGAGACTTCTCCTTGATATTGCTACAATCTTCACTGTATCAGCGAGCGGTCTGTGAAACCAGAGAGCCCCAGAAGGTGAGAGGGTTGCTTGGAGCCTCTTCCAGCAGCAGCTGTGCAGCTGCTGGCTGAATGCCCCATGCAACTGTTCAAATGCTGGTGTTCCCTGCCAAGATTTCCATGCTGATGTTGGGCTGTGGTGCCAGGAATGGGATTGAACAGAACAATATCTTCTTTGCTCTGCTGCCTTGCCCCCAGCAGAAGGGCAGATATTTGGAGGGAGAAAGGGCTTGGAGATAACGTCGTGTTTGTTTCCCTGGGGAGGAGCTGAGGTCTCTGCGTGGCCTCAGTGCATGTGGTGTCATTGAAGTTTTGATGTTGCTCATCTCATGCTTTCAGGATGACAAATGGAGTACAGCAGAGAAATAAATAAGTAGCACTGTAAAAGCAAAGATTAAACAAAAATAAACAGTAAGAAGATAGTTCTAATACCTGCAAATAAGAACAGGCTTTATTGTTTGACAATTGTGAAGTTATGAAGAAGTACAGTTTGGGACAGTTAAGTGCTAAAATGCTGTGAATGGTTTAGCTACAAATAAACTAGAAGCAGGTATTTATTTGCCCATGTAGACACACTAGTGAAAAGTCTCAAATTTGAGGAACAAAGAGATTGTTTAACACATCTGTCATCTTGCCAGAAAGACATAGCTTGAAGAAGTGAAATTTTCTGGGAACAATATAACTTAGATTGGCATAAGATATAGGTGTGGCTGTATCTTATAAAAATGTTGCCAGACTGTCTGACATACTCTAAGTGCACGTATACTGAGAGTATACATACACGAATAACCTGCTTGGTTTCTAACTCGTTATTCTGAGTAAATTATTCAGCTGTTTTGCATTAACTGCCTGCATGCTAATTGTTATTGTCAGGTTGATATGAGCTAATTCAAAGCCGTTTAATTTTCTTGGTTAAAGACCAACTTCTTTTGCATATGTTGCTGGGGCAGAATATACATTTTATAGAAAATAATTGCAGGTTAACTGATTTGTAGTAAATTTTACATCCTTGCTTAGCTTGTGAGAATTTGTTCACAAATTCTTGCTGTTAGAGTGTGGTGTAGTGAATATGATACTAAACAAGAGCAAGATGTTAATCCGCACAAGTGAGATAGAGCTTCTACCAAGGGGAACTTCTTTCCATATGTATTCCTGATTCATCCTTTGGGCAGTCTCCATTCTATGCAATGAAGGGAAAACTACAGTAGAGATGATAACATGTCATAGTAGAAAATGAACAAAAACAGAGGTTAATGCCACAGTGTAAACTGACTCCTATTTCTGCAAATGATGATATTTTATCGGAAGAATTTCTGAAGTTGCATTAATCTGCAAGATGAGTTTTTCAGTGCTAGGATTACAAATCCATCCTTTCAGTTCACATTCAAAAAAAGCTCAAAACTTTAGCATATGGCATCACCACCTATTGTGTAAATAGTTTCCTAACCTAGAAAAACTATTCCCATTTTCACTTAGGAAAGTTTGTATTGCATAGTGTATAATGTGTAGCATTTCTAATCAGTTGCAGCAGACTGTCCTTGAACAAGTACTTTTCACTCCTTACATTTGAGAGATAAGTACAGAGTTTTTTCTTACATCTCGTGACGTGAAACTTCTGAATCAGGGTATCATTTTCAGTACATGGCTGGGCACATCTTGGTACCTTAGCACTCACTAAGGAGATACGTGAATGACTTGGTAGGAAGGTATCTATAATGATAATACAGAGCTTTGGAGTTAAAATTTTGAGATGTGGGAACTTTTTTTCCCCCCACAGATTTTGAATATATTTTTCTAGTAGTGTCTTGTTTAAAGTGGTTCAGCTGTCAGTGAAGAGTGCTGAAGATGCTAGCCAAAGGAATAGTCACTGTGTTAAAGGAAAAATATTAAAAAGATCTATCATTTTAATGTATTTTGTCTTCTTTCAACTTGTTATACTAATGCTAAAATAACTGGGAAAGATCCTTTTTAATTCTTTTTTTTTAATATTGGCTTCTGTTCTTGGTGTCTGCAAGGTATGTTACGATCTGTAGGTAGCCTGCTTATAAATAAATGAGTAGCTAAGGAAGTGTCTGAGAGAAGAGACAGCAAGTTATTGGAGGAAATCCTGTTAATACTGTACAGATCTGAGCATTAGAGAATGGTTTGTCTTTTTTTCAAGCTGTTCATGATCTAGTGGTTGGAGTTTGAATGGAGGAATGAACTCTGCCACTCAGCCTTCTCTGTAGTTGTTTTCTTGCCTATAGAATAGGAATAATGCTTGTGTACATCTGGGTTGGTGAGATTAAACTGATTAGTGACAACAAAATGTTTTGAGAGCCTTTAATGGATATGCATATGCTATGCAGATTTTCAATATTAAAAACATATTACAGATGACCTGCAAGAGCAGTGGGGAGGATAAAAAAAAGTCAGTAGGACACATTTAACATGAAAGAGCCAAGAAACAATTCCTAAGATCCTTTTAGGACGAGTAAGCTAGAAGGGAATGATATAACAGTCTTATTTGCGTATTTCTGTAACCAATTGTAGAAACATTTTTCCAGACATAAAAAAGTGCATTTGGTCACAGCAGCAGATGAAGCAAAGCAGGCATATGGTCAGCACATCATTCTGGACAATGCAGGTATCTGATTCAGTGCGCAGTGTTAGCCTGGGATACCTGAAGGGGATGTAGAGTTGCCTCTTAGGCATGAAAAACATTCAGCTACTGCTCATAGTAAAGCGTTCAGATTTTTCAATCCTGCATTAGTGCAAAGGCTTTAATTTAAAAGGAGTCCAAAGGCAGGGGGTGGGGGAGTGGGGAAAGGAGGAAGATAAAAGAAGTAGTAGTAAGTGGACACTGGAAACTTTTCAGAGCTCTCCAACTTTATCCTTGGGGAGAGTTGAAGGGCAGAACTAAAATATATTTTTTGCAATGTAGGGTTCTCAAAATGAAGGCAATTATATTTTAAAGGTGAAGCGTTGACCAGGTGCTCTGTACTGTACCAGGGACACAGTAAAGATTATTCTTATCACAAAAAACTGTTTGTTTTTTTTTTTTTTCTTGAAGTGTGTAAACAGAAAGATAGAATTATTCTGTGAAGCCCTAAAGAAGAAGAATAGAGTAGCTTTTAAACACATGTGGATCTGTCAAGTTAATTGGGAAGGATTTGAAAGCTAGGACTACGGGCAGCTGTATGGGAATGATTATATTAGTGAACAGAAAAGACAGAAGCTTCTAGATTGTAATACTGATTCTCCCATTAAAGTTAAGCATAAGATGATGCTGTTATTGATAATCAGTTTATAACATAACATTTTTATATGATTTCTCTCTTTTCATGTAAGACTAAAGTTTTTGGGGGTGTTGGGTCACGGCTTCATTTGAGTACTAGATGGGCACAACAGTCTTTATCAAATACATTTTTTGTCGGTTTTGTGTTTGTTGTGTCTGTGTGTGTAAAATGAGTCTGATCCTGGTCCTACTGAAGTAAGGGGGATTTTTGATGTGGACCTGAAAAGAATTTAGTCTGTTGTCCAACAATATTTGGCAATTCTTTCATTTAAAAGTGCTTTGCGAACTAATTATTTCCCTCACAACTAACATAAACCCATACAGTAGGACTGGTAGCTAAGAACGTAATCCTGGCTATGTTTTTGGTGAAAAAGTAGGTTTTGGTAGTGCTTTAAAAATCAAAAATTGTAGAATAACATGCAGTGAATAGCAGCTTTGTGGTCCAGTAGACAGAACGCTGTAGAATAAACCAGGAGAATTTGGATCAGTTCCCAATTCTGCCTGTTCTCATAGTACGTTCTTAAGGCAAATCATATTTCTTTTTTGACTTCGATTCTCTATCTGTATCACAGAAATATTAAGGCTTGTCCTCCAACACAAATAGATCCGAGACTTAGGAATGAAAATTAAAACATATTTGGGAAATTTTATTATAAACAAGAATCTTGTATCTTTGACATGGCAAGGACTTTATTTTGCAAAGCAGAAAATGCACCTATTTGTAAGCTGTTTGTAAATTTATGATAACAGAGTACATCCTGTGTATTAATTAATCTGCTAAATTACTGAAGCAGTGCCCAAAGTGCATTAGTGCCATGAGAGAGTTTGGAAATAGCATTTTATTGTCATTCTTAATGTGCATACTTGAGGCTTTTTTCCCCCAATGTGAAAATTTACTGACTAATTTGTAAAGCAGATAAATGGATGGGAAAGCATATGGAAGTTACTAAATATCTTTCTATTTTAATGTGGTAGTACAGTCAAGATTTCAGCAAACTAGCCATTTTGGTTTTTCAAATACTTACAGGGAATTGGTTCAGGAATTGTAGTTGCCACTTTTATTTCAAACCAATGCTGTCAAAAAGAAAAATTCTGTTTCAGGTTAGGATCTTTCAATCTGTGCTGCCTCATAAGACACTTGGTACATCCCTAAGGATCTGCTAACTCCAAGAAAAGTGGCTTGAGATTCTTTTATAAAAGAATAGCCAGGTTAATACAAGAATTTGTTTCTTATTTGATGATCAAATATTGTCCAGTTGCTACATACATTGACTCTGTGTAATATGTTGATACACAACTCCATTTTGATTGTTGTTCAGTCATCTAGTCCCTCTTTACAGGGAACATAATTTCTCTCTTTATTATGGTAGCGTATGTGGTATTTGGTAGCCTAAGTGATATGATCTGGTTCCAGTCCATTTCTCTTGATTCCTCGCAGAGGGTTTCCACATCATAGCTTTCTTGGCGGATTTGTAAGAAGCTAAAGGTAGATCTGGCAACCTGATCTATGCTCATTCCCAGTGGAGTTTTTTGCATTATGCCTTCTTTTAGGAAAAAGAGGAGGGTGTTACTGCTGTTACAGTTTGGAGAGTCTTGAGGGTGCCAGCTCTCTTAGCTGTGCATCAGTTGTGTAAGTTCTGAGACAGTGAGAATGGCCAGAGCTTTTTATCCACTGTTTTTCACAAGCTCCAAATTCACCGGTGCGTTACTGCTGTCTTCTGGAAATGTCATCGTGACCATCAATACAGTTTTTGAAATTTCAACAAGAGATACAGAATGTGCATCCAGCTGAGATTTTTGCCATGCCTGTGCCAAGCTCTTAGATTACTTACTGTGTGCAGTAGCCGGGAGAGTTCCAGTCTGGATTCAGCTGATTGCCATCTATAGTACTTTGTCTAATGCTGTCCTTCCCAAGCCTGTTTATTGTTGAGAACAGAGAAGTGTATGCTCTGTAATGTTACCTTATTGTTAAAACCTGAGGATGCAATCCAGATATTCATAGTGCTCACTAAGTTTGCAGTCTGACGTGGCATTTTATTTAGCATGAAAACCTTTTTAGTTATGTCCATCATGAGGAGAAAACGAAAACATCTCTTAAGATTTGTGTGATTATCTAAAACTGAGATTGACATCTAGTGGAGGGGTCTGCAGGTGTGTGTAGAATTGGCAGGTCAACAAAACATTGCAGAATGAGTGTGTGTGTATGCATTTGTGAACAACAAACTAGTTGGAGTTTAATTTCAGTGAGTAACTAGAAAAAACTGAAATTTGTACAAAAGCAAAACATTTTAAATAGTCTTTCTTGTGCTGTCTTCCTTACATCCTTACATACTTTTTGCCCTCATCATTGCTTTAATACCTATCAGCTACTTAACACAGCATACCAAGCGGTCCTTTCCTGTGATGGCGCAGTCACTGGAGCGTCACAATTGCATGCTGCTGTAACGTGCTGGTGGAAATACAGTCTGGGTCCTGGAGCCCTCAGTGTGTGGTCAAGGAGCCCCATGAGTCCATCTGCACACATCTACTTGGGCATTGAGGTGCATGTCAAGGCCTTGCACCTAGTCTGAAGCTCAGTGCAGGCTGAGGGCTCCATCCCTCACTGACTGAACCATTAGAGTTTGCATTCTTAAGATCTTGAGCCACTTTGGAAAATTACAGAATCTTTTATTAAAATATTTGACAGTGGCCAAAAACACAATGACAGCTTTGTGGTATGTTTTTTGTATGTTACTAATTTTTAAAATTTTGAGGAGATTTGATTGCTTGCCATTAGTTCCATAAATCACCCAACAGGGAAATTTTCTTCCTTGACATACTTTTGTTATTCTAAACAGGAAGGAGAGTGGAAGCCCTTGAAATGAATGACCTGTTTGGGAATCATGCAAGAGAAAGCATGTAACTTCCTAGTTTTAGTGAGAGAGAATTGTCACCTCTTTCTCCATTGTAATGTCTTCCCTCACTAGATTCTGCCATGGTAAAAACCACATCAACAACAAAAAACTCTAAACCACCAAAACCCAGTCCCTGTCCTGTCCCTCCCCAGGGGCTTGATTGAGTAGTGTCTGCTGGAAGTTAGCACATTGAAGATCTTCTGTCTGAACTGTGAAGTTCTGTCCCTATGTCCTGTAGCGTGCCAGGAAGGCTGCAGTCTTTTTCGGTGAAAAGCAGCAGGTGAAGATGAACAGTGCTTATCTGCTCATGACCTGTTGGGTAAAAAAACCCTGCCAAATACTCTTCTAACTAGTTCTAGGTGTTGTTTTATTTGTAGCATGCTTGTATGTGTAATTGAATAAGACTGGCTTATTACACTTGCCCATATGTTATTTGGCTATGTTCTTACTGCAGTTTGAATGTTTTTAATTTCTTCCTCCTTCTTCTCTCAGCATAACAGATAATAGGAATCAGTAATACTTGAAATACCCTGATCTGTGGCTTCTTAGTGGGAAACAAGATGAGTCACCAGTAACTAAAACCAACAGCCATTATATCCCTGGATTCAAATTTGTTCCTCTCAGTCTAATTGTTGAAATACTTGCTTTCTCCACTGGCTTCCTCCCTAGCACTGTGTCACATCTTGCAGGCTGCAAGACTGGGAAGGAAGAGGTGACAGCAGTAACAACATATGTATGTAACAAGGCCAGAGAAGGGTCCCAAGCAGTGATGGATACAGACACTTAGACCACGTGCTTCACCAGGTTGTGTATCTCCTACAGTATCTGATAGCATGATTGGGCCAAGTACTTACTATAGAATCAGCAGAGAACCGGTCTCCCGGGTTTCCTTGGTTCTTGCATGGGGGTTCTGGACATGGTGGCTGTGTGGCTGCTTGTGTTGTTAAGCTACGCCCCCATGAACATAGCACCATGCTGTCTACTGGTAACACTGAAGTAATTTTTATTATCAGACAAATGATAAAGAAGTAAAACAAAAATAAATAAAAAAAATCCCAACAGTCCAAATATTAACTGTATTGTTGCTAGGTTTAGAAAGGAGGGTACAGAAAAGAAAGAAAATCAAACATAGATCTGCCTACTCCTTAAACCATTGTAAGAGCTTTCTCTTGTTTATCCAGGAAGCAAACTGTCAGGATGCCTGTGCAACCTTGTGGATATGAAAACCCAGTATCGTGATATTGTGAGCATTGCTTTCACTTAAGAGACTTTTTTTTTTTTTGTTGAAGATAATTTTCTTCATATACTCAAATTCTCTCTGGGATTCTCTAGAGTGAAACCTCTACATGGGTCCAAGATCACCTGTGATTTATAATTTCTATTGGGAGATAAATGTTAACACACCTTTTAGACTCTTGGCTTCAGAAATGCTGACATTCTTCAGACATGTTTAAGTGGAGCTGTACTCCATCCAGACACTGAACAGAACTCGTAATGATAATTTTGGTGATTAAAAGGTAAAGGAATTTATATAATGGTTGTCCTCTGGCAGGTGCCAAGATGTTAGGCTGCAAATTGTCTCTTCCAGGGATAGGAACAAGAGTACCAGCAGTATTGAGTGTTCTCTGCATTTCACTTTCCAGACATGGATCAATATATAGATACTGCTTTCTGAGCATGTGCATGAATGTATGTGTTTTCACTGTTTTTTGCTGTCCTTCTCTTACATGCCTGAAATATCCCAAATCACTGCAGGCAAATTTTTCCACTTGAGAGGTATTATATAGAAATAATTTAGAAATAATTTGTTACTTGGTAGGTGATTTTTGTTATGCTGTACACAGTTTTCCATGGGTTAGGGATATTCCTCTGCACATGGCAATAATCTCTGTTGGAAGGGAATGACTTCTTGTTTTCCTTGAGAAGTCATTGAAGGGAACACAGCTGAAGCATGTCAAACTCATGTGTTACAAAGTATATACAGATTACTGGGGTGCTCTTGGAAATGGAGCACTTGACTCTTGATGGCTAACTATAGAGCAAACTTGAAATCAAGGTTCTCCAATTGGTCAGATTATATTATTATTATTATTATATTATTATTGCCAATACCAGTTTATTGTGGTGATTATTAACCCTGTGACCTTTGGATGATTTTTTACAGTTTTCAGGACAAGCAGCCCCAGTATATCATCTGGATTACTGGAAGCTCTTCTTTCGTGTATCGTTTGCTGTTCCTTTGGCTCCTTGTGGCTTAATCTAAAATGATCCTTCACTGATGATCTGACTACTTATCTGTTTTGGAAATATTCCATTAGTTCCCCGCTTTCCATCACACTTGGTGGCCTGCAGCACAAACTCCAGGCCCTCACCTCTGCGATCTTCATAGCTTGGCCCTTTTAATTCTGGGTTGGCAGATGCTGGCTCCTTCAGGCAGACTTGCAGCTTCCTTCCAACTTGCAGCAAGGGAAAGACGAGGCAAGATGGAAAACCAACTACACTTAAAAAGCACATATGAGTCAAAAGTGCACATGCTTCAAGTTAGCAACCTTTATATTTCATGATATTACCTGCTCCCTGCTATTTTTTCTGCTATTCATTCTTAGGGTCACAGCTACACCTGGCCAGGGAAAAGTCTTTGGAGTGCATGGGAATGTGGACTGAGGCTGATGATCTGAATTAACAGAAATAGGGATTATTTTTTTTTTTTCAGTGGAAATAGTGTGCATAGAATTATTTCTACATTTAAACATTTAAGCGCAACTTCCTCTTGTGACCAGTTGTTCTCAAGTACTTTGGGCATAGCTCAGATGGAAGTGGCCGTTAGTCTGTACCATGGAGTGAGGGGCAGGCTCGGGGCTTTGTGCAGGACTGTGCTACCGGCTGGGACCCGGACCGTGTCTGCAGGGGAACGCAGGCAGGGCAGAAGCCTGCCTTGAGTTCATGCCTCTGGGGCCATGACTAGAACTAGGTTTTCCTGTCTTGCAACATTTTTTGAAATGTCAAAAAAGTTCCCATTCTGCAGGGGCCAATCTGTACGTTTTTTGCTCCCCCCCTCCCTTCCCGTCCCTCGCAGGGGTGCGGAGGCGGGGGACGCCTCCGGGGTGCTGGATGCC